>NC_083891.1:59204847-59507337 GCF_032452875.1 Bos javanicus | reverse complement strand
TCTCACTCCTCTGCCATCAGGTGCGGGCCCGCAGAGTGCACCGGGCAGCCTTTCTCGCTCCATTGGTTTGGGGCTTAACTGTGTGATCTGTCTTTCCCAACGGAGCGAGAGAGGGCAGGACACAGAGCTCTTGTGCATGCTTCAGTGTCTTGCTTGGGCGTCTGGTACTGCTCCTCTGCCAGGAGAAAAGCATGCTCCAAGAAGCCATTGGTCAGAGAATGAGATACGAGAGCACATTTGAACCACAGCACAGCCCAGAGGAGAGCTCTCCTAGCTCCACAGCAGACCCATGAGAAAGAAGAGGGAAGATTCCTTTCTGGGAATTTTGCTTCGCCAGCGCTATTGCAGAAATGGCAGACTAATGCATTATGGGTGTAGGTATATATGAAAATATATACCTAAATAAATAACTGTATCTAGCTCTCCAATTACATTATGGTGGCAATGAAAACAAGAGGTAGATAGTGGACCCTGAAAAAAATTTGCCAAATCAGTGAATAAGTAATGAAATTGTCAAACTTAGAATCTAACAAAATACACCAGGTATCCTGAATATGAGGAAACTCCAACTACTCTTGGTTTCTTGATTGTGCAAATATTCATAAACATCTGTTGAACAGAAAAGAATGTGGCAAATTTATAAAATCAAGAGACTGCTAGGCTTCCCAGGTGGCGCTAGTGGTAAAGAACCCTCCTGCCAATGCAGGACACTTATAAGACACACAGGTTCGGTCCCTGGGTCGAGAAGATCCCCTGGAGCAAGGCATGGAAACCCACTCCAGTATTCTTTCCTGGGGAATCCCGTGGACAGAGGAGCCTGGCAGGCTATAGTCCATAGGGTCGCAACGAGTTGGACACGACTGAAGCAATTTAGCATGCACATACACCCATACAGTGAAGTTAATAGTCTCTCTGAATTCCTACTTCATTTTAACTTGTACCACGTAAGACAAATTAGAGTTAGACACATTAAAAGTTTAAAAAAAGGGAAAAAAAAAAACTTCCCATAGCAAAACCACAAACTACTGTAGAGTTGGGTAATTTTTACTTCCTTTGTAGCCCTTTCTTTAACTAAAGCTATATGGTATATACATATTTAAGACACTGGTGAAATGATAGGTTGCTGCTGATTGGATAAATGCTTGAAACACATCTGGGCTCATAAATCTGTACCTGTTAACAATTTATTTTCTAATTCTACAAATAGGATAAGTTCTTCTCCTCTTGTGCTTACACATGACAACTAATTTTTAAACCATCTTGTTAAATGTTTAGCATGTTGACAGATCTAATTGACACTAAAGAAGGAGAATGATTTGGGTATCAGCACAGAAGCTCGCCATGGCACACACAGCACAATGAGGGGCAGCTCTACTCCTGAACGGTTTGCATGAGACAAACACGCCTGTTTCATGATGTCAAGAAAAAGAAGCTGTTGAGTCCTGCCCTAAGGTCACAGGTGCAAGGTCTTGCTGCAAGGTCACAGAAGTGGAGCCAGAAACAAGGTCATCTCCGGAACTGACTGACTGCCTTGGTTCAGTTCAGTTGGGTTCAGTCACTCAGTTGTGTCCGGCTCTTTACAGCCCCATGGACTGCAGCACGCCAGGCCTCCCTGTCCATCACCAACTCCCGGAGTTCACTCAAACTCATGTCCATCGACTCAGTGATCCCATCCAACCATCTCATCCTCTGTCGTCCCCTTCTCCTCTCACCCTCAATCTTTCCCAGCATCAGGGTCTTTTCCATTGAGTCAGCTCTTCGCATCAGGTGGCCAAAGTATTGGAGTTTCAGCTTCCGCATCAGTCCTTCCAATGAATATTCAGGACTGAGTTCCTTTAGGATGGACCGGTTGGATCTCCTTTGACCCCCTTGGTAACCATTGCCGAGCCCCGCTGATCGTCATCAGCAGGCTTCCTGACTCAAATTAGGCAAAATGCCTTCCCTGGTAGTTATGCTACAGCCTCCCAGACAGTCAGCTAATGCCACCCTCCCAGCGGGAATTTTCTTTGTCTTGAGGCTATAAAAATTGGCTATTAAACCATGACAATTGTCAACTCTTCCTGGTCTGTCAGGAGGTCAACATGCTGCCCACATTATCTCTGTTCTTTGTTCTTACAAAGAACTCACTACCTTCTGAAATTCTCTGTGTCTGGAAATTCTTTTCCAACCTGTGCTTGGACTGCCTCAACAGAAGTGTCTTAATATAAAGAGTATAAGATAAAAGCTTGGTGGAACTGAATGATACTGCTGAATTGATACCGACTGAATTTCTGGTAATGAATGACATTACTCAGTGTCCTCATGTTTAGTAAAAAGAAAAATCCTAGAAGTTGGAAAATGAGAGAGCCATGGTCTAATACGGGAAGGATGTGGGCTGATTCTCCGAGTACAGCTAGGAACTGTAAGCATTTTGATTATAAGGCCATTTCATGATTGCCACCCTAGAATTAAAAATTTACAATATCTGGAGATGGGACAAAAATTTTCATTTTAACAAATTTTCCAGATGACTTTATGCACTTCATAGTTTGAGGAAAAATAACACTCATGCATAAAGATGAGACCTTTTTAATGTGAAGATACTTACACCACTGACTGACAGTGTGTGCACACTTTAGCCTGGGGCTGTTAGGCAGCTGGTGGCCGTGTCCTCTGCACAGGTCTTTATCTTTGAGCCACAATGGGGATGATGCCGTATCAGGCCTTGATGTTGGCTTCTGGATTGGACTAGCTCTGGCAGCAGGCAGGTTTTCCTGCAGAGCCTGCTCCCGTGGCTGCTTTGTTGGTGGAGCCATGGAACAAGCACCAGGGTAGCTGGTAAAATGGGGTGCCTTGGATCCACAGGAGTGGGTCCTCTGGACAGCTATTGAGGGCATCCTCTGAAAAGCTCTTGAGAGTGGCATCAACCCCACAACGATAATGTTTTGTGAATGTAGTATCTGTGGGGTCTGGGTAGGGGTAGCTGAGCAGTTTGCACAGATTAGGTTCATTCTCTAAGTCAGTGACCTCACTCACTCATGATTTACCTTAAGGAGTTATCATTTTAAACTTTCTATAAATGCCTATTGATGAAAGAATTGAAGAATTGATCCATCATGCAGAGTGCTAATACCATTTCTAGGTACTTAAATGTATTAAACCTCAATGAATGGATGCATATAAATGAATTTAGCCCAAATCTTCATTTGTATTCTCCCAGTGGTGACAGAGGACTTTGGAAAAGTCTGAGTGTACATCAGCCAGGGCTTCCTGGCTAGTGGTAAAGAACCGCCTAATGCAGGAGACATAAGGATCCCTGGGTCAGGAAGATCTGGATGTAGTATTCTTGCTTGAGAATCCCATGGACAGTTGAGCCTGGCAGGCTACAGTCCATAGGGTAAATCTGGCACTTCTGAAGCAACTTACCGCAACACGCACATTTCCATGATTGCTTCTCAACCAAGGTTGTACTTTAGTCTGGGAGACCTGCAAGTTGCAATTAACTCTGTAGAGCAGACACGATTGCAATCCCCAGTCCTTTGAATTGAATGAACACTTTAAATATTACATTCTCCTTGGTTACATTCCCCAAGGCAGTCAGGAATTTGTTTTTTTAACAAATTTATTTCAGGTATACACGTGCTCCCCATCCTGAACTCCTTATACCATCTTGGGCCGTCCCATAGCATCGTGCACTGAACCTGGACTGGCATCTCGTTTCATACATGACATTTCACATGTTTCAATGCCATTCTCCCAAATCTTCCCAACAGAGTCCATAAGATTTTTAACGTGTTTTTCCTGCTGCTTTTTTAAAAGTAGGTTGTTCGATCCCCATCACCTCCTTGGGGCTTATAGGTAACAGGTAAGGACTTCTGCCGTGTCAGCGCAGCTAGCTGCACTCTGCTGTCTCTCTCCAACCCTACTTAGAACATGGTCTTTCTAATTTGCAAAAAGAAGCAGTGTTTCTGGTAGCTATCCTTAGCATTCCAGGAAGTGTAAGCACTGATGAACTAAAACACTTGGTTCTGTGACTTGCTATGCCTTGCTTTGCTTTCAGTTGCTTTATTGAAATGAGCTATGTGACATCACCCTGAGTCACTGTGCATTCAAAATTAGCTTAGTTTTAAAGTTATTAAATGTGGTAATTTTGCTATTTGATTTGGAGCCAAAAAAATTATTTTAGTACAGTACAGAATGAATCTCTTAAAAAACATCATTGGTAAAAAAGAAGTTTTTTAAAAAGTAACCTGATCTTGAGTTTTTTAAAATTTCTTATAAGGTTTTAGATAAATAGATAAATATAGCTGCCGATGCTGCTGCTAAGTCGCTCCAGTCATGTCCGATTCTGTGAGACCCCATGGACTGCAGTCCACCAGGCTCCTCTGTCCACCAAACTCTCCAGGCAAGAGTACTGGAGTGGGTTGCCATTGCTTTCTCCAAGATAAATATAGAGATGATAGCTAATACATACATTGCTGTTGTTCAGTCACTAAGTTGTGTCCAGCTTTTTGGCAACACCATGCAAGCTTCTGTGTCCTCCACTGTTTCTCAGAGTTTGCTTGAATTCACGTCCATTGAGTCGCTGACACTATCCAAGCATCTCATCCTCTGCTGTCCCCTTCTCCTTTGGCCTTCAATCTTTCCCAGCATCGGGGTCCTTTCCAATGAGTCAGCTTTTTCACATCAGATGGCCAGAGTATTGGAGGTTCAGCTTTAGCATCAATCTTTCCAATGAACATTCAGGGTTGATTTCCTTTAAGAGTGACTGGTTTGGTCTCTTTGCTGTCCAAGGGACTCTCAAGAGTCTGCTCCACCACCATAATTCGAAAGCATCAATTCTTCAGCGCTTAGCCTTCTTTATGGTCCAACTCTCACATCTGTACATATATATATGTAGTTTCTTTTGCAAATACTGAGTTAATGTTGTGAATAAGAGAGAAGGGCTGAGATTCCAATTCAAGTAACACATCCTTTGTTAACTTCCCCATCTCTTAAGTTTCTTTTCATTGCTGGTTCTCCTGAAGTGGCTCTTGGAGAGAGCAAAAAAGCTTATGCTCTGAGAAAGCACTGGTGAAAAGATAGACCACTGCCTAACAGAGGGATAAGTGTGCTCTAGAGTGAGTCTCAGCCTGATTCAGAGCCATCAGGACACCGTCTGGGCTCCTCCCCAGCGGCTCCCGCAGGCCACACCTGTAGGCTGCCAGCCCAGCTCTCTCCCGCCCCCTGAGAGGCGCCCTGGCTCACCTTTTCTCTGTGCAGGGCTTCCCTCTGTGTGCGTCTTGACTGGTTCCCGCCCCTCCCTTCGAGCCTGGCGGTGCTTGTTGTCATCACTATTCACGAGTAAGTGTACTAACAGCCCGAGGCCTCTGCACAGTTTCCTAGATGTCCTGGGCACTCCAGCTTCGGCAGGAGACCATTTCAGCCACCTGGGGCTGTCGAACTGTGAGTGACAACTTGCAGACTGCCAGGCCTGGGTTGGTGCCGGGCTTTTTCCTGCTTGTCTGCTCTTCTAGAAAGATAGGATGTTGTAATAGAAGCAAATTCCAAATCATATTCAACTTTGGTAGCTTACTGATGTGGAAACTGAAGTTAAGCGATCTCTTCAAGTTCACAGGGTTTTGTTTTGTTTTGTTTTTTCCCCCACACCACGTGGCATGTGGGATCTTAGTTCCCTGGCCAGGGATGAAACTCATGTCCTCTGCAGTAGAAGTGGAGTCTTGACCTCTGGACCGCCAGGGAAGTCCCTCAGAGGGTTAGGTGTATCCTGCGGTCAGTCATCTCTTTGAAAGAGTATGTGCCCGTTAAACAGTTGAGTCATCTCAAGGAAGGCTTCTCTACCACCTTCTCTTACTTCTTACTGCTTCACCCCAAAGCTGGTTTGATTTCCTTATTGGGTTTGCAGTACCACTATTTTTGCATTTGCATGTTTCAGCATAATTGCATGTTTATAAATATATTTTTCTTAACTATAAGCTCCTCGAGGGCAAAGATTCTGATTCACTTTTGAATGTTTGGTACCTGTGAGAGTAGGTGCCCAGTAAGTCTTTGTTAAATAAATTATTAAACGACTAATGTCTAGACATGAAGGAACGAGTGAGTCAGTGAATGAATGAGAAAAGAGCAGTAGCCTGCCACACTGTGCCCACTTACTGAGGACTGGCATCATGGGAATTGATCGCAAGCTCTTTTCCAACCCTCTCTGTAGCTGAAGGATATCCACAAACTTGTTTTTTTTTTTTTTTTAATCTGGTGAAAAATCCTTTATATCAGGATATACATGAAGAGGAATTTACTTCTGTTTCTAGATCACTGATTCTATCACATTTTCACCCATCCATGAATAAAGATGAAATAATACGGTACTTACCTAAAGATGACTTCAAAGTAGAATTAAGGACATGATTGTGGACTGTTTTCAGTAACTTCATCAAGGTGCTTTTTGATACTGTGATTTAGAGAATACATTTTGTTAGCATTAAAATAACAAAATTCATGTCTTCAAATGTTTAAGCCAATGGTAAAACGTATTTTACATTTTTATCAGTATTGAATAGGTATATATACTTGTGTTTATTCATTATTATTTACATAAGTATTTATTGGGAGTCTGCTTTTGTGCTGGAACTGTACTAGGGCTTAGCAAGTAAAAAAAATAATTAAAAAACCCAAATCTAACCTTATTCTCAAAGTGCATACAATGTACTATTTTTGTATTTGGTCAAGGTGGAAAAGCCCAAATTCCTGTATCTACCAAGTATATATTATCTAATCAATTATGTATACATTGGTGGCGGTGGTGGTGGTGGTTTAGTGGCTAAGTCGTGTCCGACTCTTGTGACCCCAGGGTCTGTAGCCTGCCAGGCTCCTCTGTCCACGGGATTCTCCAGGCAAGAATACTGGGGTGGGTTGCCATGACCTTCTCCAATGTATATATTATATTATATTAAAATCATATGTATAAACACACACGTGTAAATAAACATACCCAAGTCATTTTGATGTCATTCTGATAAATTATGAAATTTTCATTGATAGATTTTTTAATTTAATATTTCTAGTGCAAATGAGAGATACCACTCATGCTAAAAATTATATTTACCAGCTAAAAGATTAGGTGCAAAGACCTATCAGACCAGATAATTTCAATACTTAAGAAAATTTTATGTCAACTCTCCTATAATTTAAACAATCTGAAAACTGATGGAAAATTCAAACTCATAATATTAATAACTGCCACGGAAGTTAATAAAGGGACATCGGTTTCCTTACTCTGGACTCCATGTGAGGCAGCACACAACGCTGGCCTGCATAGATTGTTAGACATCGAAGATGTGGAGCAGGCAGAGCAGAATAATACTTTTTTTAAAAAGTACAGGCTTTACTGTGGGCAGTACTTAAAGAAAATATAAAGCCTAAAGATGGTTTACTGGTGGTAAGACAAGCAACGAACATCTATGTGGTGCTGTGTGTGTTATCAATGGTGAACCATGGACCATGTTCTGTATCAGCACAGTTGTTATAAGGGATTCACATGCTTTAAAAGCCCCCAAGATTTCATCGTTTGAAATTTGGTCACAATTTACAACAATAGCGACTGAAAATACCTCTGGCTTCCTAATATCAGATAAAAACAACACTTTTAAAGATGTGAACATTGGAGTAAGCATACCAAGCAATGCCTCAGCCCACCACTAGACTGACATCAGAACTGATGTCAGTTCTGCAGCTTGCGTAGCTGATGCCAAGTTAGACAGAAGATGTCTGGAAAGCTAAAACCTACTTCTGATCATCAGGAGCAGATGTTCAGAGTCAACGTGAATCTGTGTGGTGCTGGCTGTGTGGAAGCGAGATGTCAGGGGGTGGGCTGCTCTGTGGCGCTTCAAACCCAAGGCTGAGCTCAGGGGCTCACTGTGGCCAGGTCCTCCGTTTCCTCTCTCTTAGTCTGTAAGTCTGCCTGACACCCTGCTGCCGGTGCTTTTCACCTGGACACCATGGTGACTAACGCATTCCCTGTGCAGCATTACGGGCAAGTCTAAAGGCAGGTGCGTGTGTGCCTGCTAAGTCGCTTCCATCGTGTCCGACTCTGTGACCCCATGGACTGTAGCCCATGAGGCTTCTCTGTCACAGGATTCTCCAGGTAAGAGTACTGGCGTGGATTTCCATGCCCTCCTCCAGGGGATCTGCCTGAGGCCAGGGAAGGAACCCATGTCTCCTGCGGCTCCTGCAATGCAGGTGAATTCTTTACCACTGAGCCACCAGGGAAGCTGTTTAAAGGCACATTACTTCCCAGTTTCTCAGTTGTTATGTCAAAAGGGACTTGAGAAAAAATCCGAGAGTGACAACTCACTGTAACAAGGGAGTGCTTTGTGAGGAGTACAAAAATAAATATAAATATTTAGTTCAGCATTTATTGACTATATTCATACCCTGAATTAAGATGTTCATATTTATATAAATTTTCCATCTCTCCTTCCTGTTGAATGAATATGTATTCAAGAAACATAATTGTGCCTATGTCATATATAGTATTGAGTGTATAAGATTATGTCATTGATATTCATATGTCTTATAACTTTAGGATATCAAGATCTTTTATTAAATAAAGAAGAAGGACACAGAACATCAAGGCTAAATTCTGTGGTCTCTGATTTTTCAGTCCTTTGTCTCTCTAAAAATGAAGATGGCTGAAAGATCAGCTAAAAGGCTATATTTACAACACTAAACAATGTTAGATAATGAAGGAAAATTGACAAGTCAGCTGTATCATATTGTCCAATACTTCCAGGAGATAAATTCCATCAAAGCAGAGATTTGGTTTTACTGTCAGAAATTCTGATCATATATACACCAGTGGCTGATCCATAGTATGGCTCATTCTGTGCCTATCTATCTATTCATCCATCTAGCCATCCTTCCATTCATCCACATGTCTAAAACTTTTGTTGAACTCTGGAATCTATTGGCAAGTTAGCACTCATGCTAGTAATTACCAGTAAAGCACTGATGCAGGCTAAACAGTGATACAAAGCCACATAAGTAGATCTATCTATCTCTAACACATGATCTATCTAGCTATAACATATATAGATATACTATACATCTATGTGGCTTCCCCGGTGGCTCAGACGGTAAAGAATCTGCCTGCAATGTGGGAGACCTCGGTTGGAGCCCTGAGGTGAGAAGATACCCTGGAAGAGGCCATTCCAGTATTCTTCCTTGGAGAATCCCCATGGACAGAGGAGCCTGGTGAGTCACAGTCCATGGGGATGCAAAGAGTCAGATATGACAGAGCGACTAAGCACAGCACATACATCCATATCTATCTCTCTCTGTATCTATCTAAATGCTAATTTGTAGGGTTGAGCACCGGGAGTAATTGAAAATTACACTGCTGACTGTGATTACCAGATATGCTATGTGGAAAAGTCAGGAAAGTGGGGCTTCCCTAAAGATAAATATAAAATTGGTAATGTTGTTAAAAACAACCATTTCAGGGCTCTGGAGATTGACAAAAAGTGGACAACAAAATTAAATGTTTCTATTTTAAAAATTTTAGATCTTTGAGTAAGAATACTGGGAGTGTATAGATTTCTTGTACAGAGAAATCCATACACTCCATCCTTCCTCCAACTCATAGCTCAGTTGTTGAGAACAATGATTTTACCAACCTGATTCTGGATCTAAAACCCAGCAGCATTGCTTCCAAAGAGGGTGGATTTAATTTGGGATGGAAGAGAAAAACTGGTATCATTGTCAGCTAAATGTGACAACCAAGAAACGATGGAGGGAACCTGCTGCTTTGTTAGTCTGAGGTTGCGGTCTCATTTAGGATGAAAAGCAAAACCACCAGGAATTTAACAGAGATGCAGGAGAAGACAGAGTTGTTGATGAGCTGAATGAACTCTCCACATATCCCTGCCTGTCCATGAAACACGAGCAAAGAGACCAAAGAGAACCCGGCAGGAAATAAAAGCCAAAGGAGACTTGAAAAATAGCTCAATTTGGAACACTCCCCACCCCTGACTCAAGACAGTAGCAGTGGGAAACCTTACTGACTCAAGATGTTTAAGTACAACTTTTGCCCAATTCACTGGTTGGTCACTAAGTTATGCAGACATGGGGAAAACCACTAAGAAGGCAATCTAAAATTAAAAACAAGAAGCAACTGAGTAGAAATACCAGGAGAAAAACACTACAAGGGAGGCAGGTTCCAAAGTTTACAAACCAAGAATGAACTCTAAAAAATGTGTTGGAATTCAGAGACCTGTGGAAAATGCCAAGGGTATTAACTGATGTACCAATGATAGTCTCAAAATGGGAGGGAGGAGAAAAATAGAGGGAAAATTGAAGAAATAATGGCCCAAAATTGATGAAAAACATTAATCAGTAGATCTAGGGAGCTCAACACACTTTTAGTATGGTAAACGCAAAAGATCCACACTTAGATACATCTAATTAAACCCCTGAAAGCCAAACAGCCTGAAAGCAAGAAAGAAATCTGACTAATCGCATGCAAGGAACAAAAATAAGAAGTTTCACTGACTTCTGTTCTGAAAAACCGGATAACAGAAAGCAGTGGGATGACATGTTTTAAATACTGAAAGCAAAACGAGTTGACCCCAAATTTTAAATCCAGCAAAATCATCCTTTGAAACTAAAGGCATTCCCAATCAGACAAAAACTGAGAGAATTTATATTCACTGTTAGCGGATCTGTTCCACAAGAACCACTAAAGAAAGTCCTTCCGGAAGACAGGAAACGACACGTGACAGTAAAGCGAATCTACAGAGAGAAACGACGGGCGTCAGAAACAGTCACCGAAACACGTGGGCAGGTACAGAAGATGCGTGTGCATCTGCATCCTCCTTTCTTCCCGCCTTTAAAAACCACGAGGTTGTTGAAGACAATAGTTGCAGCCCTGTAATGTTGAACTTAGACCTTATATACGAGAAATATAACAATATCAGACAAAGGATGGGGGAAAGAAATCACGTTGCAGAAAATTTGCTCTCTTAAGTCAAAATTAAGTCAGTATTAACCTAAAGTAGATTGTGATAAGTCTCAGTTTCCTCATCTGTAAAATATGTATCATAACTGTACCTCAGATTATTGTGAGGCCTAAATGAGTTTATCTATATAATAGATATATTAGATACCTGTTACTGCTAAGTCGCTTCAGTCGTGTCCGACTCTGTGCGACCCCATAGACTGCAGCCCACCAGGCTCCTCCGTCCATGGGAATTCTCCAGGCAAGAGCACTGGAGTGGGGTGCCATTGCCTTCTCCATTAGATACCTACATACATATATATGAGTATACACGTGTATTTAGAACTTATGTACTTAGAAAAATGTCGGACACATAATAAATACTATGTGTTAATTTTTACTATTGACTTGAGAATTACATCCAGAAAAAGCCGAGGAGAGTCACTATTACTATTTCTATTTAATACCACATTAGAGGTCTTATTTAGTGCAATAAGTATAATTAAACAGTATAAATATAGAAAATAAGAACATACTTTATTTACTTGATCTAATATGAGTCACTACAAAATCATTTGAGAAAGGCTCATATTTAGCACTACCATGAAAGTTTAGCAAATTGCTGGGTAAATAACTGATACCATTCCTCTATACCAGCAGTCACCAATTAGGAAAAGAATATAATGTGACAAGGGATAAAATCTAACAAAAATGTGCACGGCCTCTGTAACAGACTCCAAAACGTTCGCCTTACTTCCCGCCTCGCCTGCCGCCAGCTTCCGCGCCTGAAGACATTCGCGTCTAATACCGAGAACACATGAATGCTGCCTTATTTTGATAAAGGGGCTTTGAGATACAGTTGTTAGGGATGGTAAGATGAGGATATGATCCTGAGTTAACCAGTGGACCCTAAATCCAGTGACAATGTCCTTGTAAGAGACACCCAGAGAACAGGCACACAGAGGAGGAGCCTCGTGACCGCGGAGGCACGGATCGGCTGACGCGGCCACCAGGCACAGATCAAGGGGTCCCGCATCTTCCTGGAGTGAGAACAGTAGAAGACCTCAAAAGACTCTCCTCCAGCGCCTCCAAAACACAGCCCTGCAGACATTTTAGTTCTGGACTCCGCAGACCTGAAAGAACATTTCTGTTCTGTGAAACAAAGAAGTTTGTGGTCACCTTTTGTTTCTTCTTTTTTTATGGAAGCCCTAGGAAAATAAATAAAAAACATTTAAAAATTCTAAAAGAACATAAATGACCTAAATTGATATAGACATGTATCTACTTATTAATGCAACTGCTCAATATCTTTCTTATGTCAGTTCTCCCAAAATGATTCCATCAATGTAATACAACTGCAATAAAAATTCTAAGTAGGGAAATAAAAATACCAAAGATAATTCACAAAAAGAATTAGGGCTGTGCAGGCAATGGCACCCCACTCCAGCACTCTTGCCTGGAAAATCCCATGGACGGAGGAGCCTGGTAGGCTGCAATCCATGGGATCGCTAAGAGTCAGACACGACTGAGCAACTTCACTTTCACTTTTCACTTTTATGCATTGGAAGAGGCAATGGCAAACCCACTCCAGTGTTCTTGCCTGGAGAACCCCAGGGATGGGGGAGCCTGGTGGGCTGCCCTCTATGGGGTCGCACAGAGACACGACTGAAGCGACTTAGCAGCAGCAGCAGCAAGCAGGGGGCACTTGCGGCTCCAAATAAGAGGGCTTACTATTACCATTTTTCATTGCTCAGAAATGGTTCAATATTTGCATTTCCAAGCTGGCTGACTTAGAAGAACTATTACTGTTGTTGAGCATTTCCTCTTCCCTAAGTGTTGATTTTCTCTTTGAAGGCACATTGTTTTTTATCAAACAGATATGAGGAGGAATTCTATTACTCTCTCAAAAGTGAGTCTAACAAGCTGAAATTGGCATTACAGACCACATGAAATGCTGGTCTTATTCCAGCATCATCACCCCTCTTCTGGAGATGAACTGCACTATATTTACTGTTTGCCTTTTCATACTCTATTAAAAGTATTTTTATTTTAATAAATGAATCAAATAATGGCATAATGTTAAATTGCATTTTATTTCCCCAATAGTCCCTAAATCCTGATCAAACTGCTTATCCCAATAGTCTATGTCATATTTATTCACATGAAGAGAAAGATCAAAGTTTCAGATGCTTTGAGGCACAAAGGAGATAAAAAATCAGTTAAAGGTCACTGGAGGCCAGGAAGAAAGAGACTAAAGACAGTTTGCTAAAAAAGAAGTTCATTTAAACACAGCAATTTGAAAACAGACACAACAGGAGACGATCTATACTATCTCTTATTTGCTCAATCTTTTTGGTTTTCCTACTGCCAGTCCCACCCCTGCAGTTCGGACCTGGCAGCAAAATCCCTGCTTCTTTCCAGCAGCTTTTCGCAAGCTGATAAGGAACTAAACTTGGAGGGAGGAAAAAAAAAAAAGAAATTGACTAAAAACTGTGCATCTCCCTTTTCTCTCAATGTGTATATTATTTCTTACAGCTTCATCTAGAACATGGTAAGACGACAATGGAAATGTGGGCCTGACCTAGAAATGTCTCCCACTATGATTAACATAAACCTTCGTCTTAATGGTTTTATGCATCATATAAACTCTTCAGCAGTGTTGTGTATATCTTGGAAACATAATGACTCTTAGTCAATTCATCCTCATGTCCTCCGAAGGTGAAAGCCTTTGATATGCAGCATTGTACTGGGTGAAATCGCATTCCAACTGTTATCTCACCTGGTGCAATTATTTGAGGAAAGCCATCTGTCATATTTTGGGTGGAAAATTACATACTCAAGATGGATTTTTAAAACACATACTGTTGCTATGCTTTAGCTGACAAGGGTTTATTTTTCAGATTGAAACAGTAAGTCTTACTCATCTCCAATGCTATTTTTATAAAACATATCCCAATGAATTGCTTCGTTTTAAGATCTCATTGTGATTCACACCCACTGACATTCGGGGCACCTTCCTGAAACGTCAGTTCTGCAATAGATTGATCAATACGTCTATTTGGATCGAGTTCTTTATTGCAGTTGTTTCAGAATTAAAGAACTGCACTTCCCAGAGTTCTTTAGTTTTCCAAGTGAGTTCAAGTAATGACTCTCCGCTCTCCGTTTTAAACCTTTCATTTGTTGAAAATGTTTTCTAATAAGACTCACCGAACATTTCAAAAATAAGCTGTCCAAGGTTTCTTTATATCCCTAATATATTTCTTTTTACTAGATTTGGAATGCTTCCAGAGGGTTTTTACTTACATTATGATATTTCCCTGTTCAGTTCTGCACTTCAATTTGTCCTTAAGCTAAAAACTTATCTTCTGATTAGCATGTTGCTTCTTTAACTGTATCCAGCTTTGTGGGTACTAAACCCTAGAAGGAAACATTAGACTTCAAAAGGAACTTATCTCGCCTACAGGTTTTTTCCTGAGAATAAAGAGGGACTTTGGAACATTGATTAACTTTGACCAGCATCAGACATTTCCTTCTAAACACCTTGAAAAGGAGTGGGGGGGGCTTCCCTGGTGGCTCAGATGTAAAGAATCTGCCCGAAATGCAGGAGACCCAGGTTTGATCCCTGGGTCAGGAAGACCCCCTGGAGAAGGGAATGGCTACCCACTCCAGTATTCTTGCCTGGAGAATCCCATGGACAGAGGAGCCTGGTGGGCTACAATCCATGTGGTCACAAGGAGTCAGACATGACTGAGCGACTAACACTTTCACTGTTTTCACTAAAGAGGAGACTTGGAACATTGATTAACTTTGACCAGCATCAAATATTTCCTTCTAAACACCCTGAGTGGCATGGAAATTTTCAAATACCCCAGAGCCAATCATGGTCTCTCGCTGGCCTACTAGTACCATGAATAGGAGAGACTGCAACTAGCTTAACTAATCTTGGGCTACTAAAGCTCAAGTTTCATCAGAGGATCTCCAGGGTTTTGTTTGTTTTTTCCTGTAGCTATAAGGAGAGAGAAGGCGGGAGGGAGGAAGAGCGAGAACCCACTAGAGAATTAGGTTTTCTGCATATTCTTTTCTCCCAGCAACCAGGATTCAATGCCTTCTGCAACTGTGCAGTAAGTTTTAGGGTATGAGCTCTGAGAAAGCTGATAGAACCCCAAGCATCTGGCCTCAGGTGGTGATGCAAGCAGCCTAGAGCTAACCAGGAGGACCGTTGTGTGATAAAGCTTATGTTTTCTGAAGAGCTTTTTCACTTTGTCAAAACTTATCTCCCCTGTTTAAAATCAGATAGAAATATTGATATCATTTAAAATGACATTTCATGAGAAGTCATCTCAGTGAGAATCTGTTCTTGGGATTCCATAGCCTGAACACCAACAGCAGCTATGATGCTGAATCCCACGCTGTCCCCGGCCATGGCTGCTCACCCCTCTCCCTAAGAGCCAGGTGCCTACCCGTGGCTTAGTTTCATTGTTTTCCCATAATTATATTATTTATATATAAGGCACAAATTGCCCATCCTCTGCTATTCTAGAAAAGTTTTCCCCCTGACGTGAAAGTTGATTTAATATCACAGCCAGTCTGTCTGTTCGGGATGGTTTGCTTCAGGAAGCTTGGCAAATATCCATTAGAGAGTTTGTCTTCTTGCTTTCTGGTGCTGGCTAGTAGCCATTCTGGTTCTTGACAAATCTTGCTTTCATGGATCCTATAATTCAATAATTCCAGTGCTTCTTAGATTTAGAGGAACTTCTCAAAATTTCTTATACCTCTGATAGAATAATTTCCCATGGAAATTTTTTTTTTTTTTGGTTGTTATACTCTAGAAGAAATCAAAACAGCCTGTTTAGCCTGGTGATCTGCTAAAATATTTCTATTTATTTAAAATTACTTTCATAGTATCTGTAGTGAGCTTTTACTTAATGGCAGTAATTATTTTAGGTATTGTCAGCATATCATATACTTCCCATTTGTTGTTCATTTCTTATAGAGTACCTGGGGAGAGTAAGAGACTGGTTTCTCTAACATCTCAGAGAAGTGTGTTATTCTAAAAACATACCAGTACATATATTTGACCTTTTATTTTAGTAATTTGACATGCAATAAAAAGAACCATGGGCTTCCCTGGTGACTTATTGGTAAAGAATCTGCCTGCCAATGCAGAACAGATGCAGGTTCGATCCCTGGGTCGGGAAGATCTCCTGCAGAAGGAGATGGCAACCCACTCCAGTATGCTTACCTGGGAAGTCCCATGGACAGAGGAGCCAGGCAGGCTACCATCCATGGGGTCACAAAGAGTTGGACACGACTAAGCAACTAAATGACAACAAAAAAAGACCACAGGCTTTCCATTTGAATTTACTTGACTTCCAGTAGGAAGAAAAAGGAATCTACCAGAGACTCCAGGGACTAGGCTCCACAGTCCTTACCAGTCTGGTGTCCTTTTTATTTTTAAGATAAGACCCACAAAAAAATTAAATAAGGATTGGCTATGAGTTTCCAAAATAACTGTTCATGAGCACGCCCAGAACAGGCTAGAAGTAAAAAACACACAACTCTGCTATCTTGCGTGTTACAGAGTTGCTGCTTTAAAAGCGCTATGTAAGCGGGTAGTGTTATAAGAAGGATAATATAGCAATAACTCACAGTAAGTAATCAGCTAATAGGAAAATGTTGGAGTTTTTTAGCAATAGGTATTCACTATATGTAATAACATTACATTTAATGATCCTTGTACAAGATCTGAAGATGTTTTGACTAATTTATTTGAAGCCTATAATTGCTCTGAGCCAAGAAGTCTCAGCCTTGGCCTGTTACGGAGCAAAGTCTTAAGTTTTTATATGACTCACACAAAAGGCAAGATTTATAATTGTACTAGTTTCTTCGGACTTTTGTAACAGATTACCACCAGAGTAGTGACTTACGACAGATTCATTCTGTCACGTTTCTGGAGGCTGGAAGTCCAAAATCAAAGGGTCGTCAGGGTCGATTACTTCCATCGGTGCTGAGGGAGAGCCACGTGCCTCTCAGCTGGCTGGTGGCGGTGGCCGGCAGACCCTGGCATTCTTTGCTTTGCAGATACATCATCCTGTTTCCTCCTCTATCTTCACATGGCACCACCCTCTCGTCTGCCCCTTCTTCCCCCTTCTTATAAGGAGTCCATCATTGAATTTAGGATTCACCCTAATCCAGTATGACCTCATCTTTAAAAAAATAATTACGTCTGCAGTAACCCTGTTTCCAAATAAGGTCACATCCTGAAATTTCAGACACACGTGAACTGGAGAGGAGGAAGGCAGGATCCAACCCACTGGAGCCATCATGTCAGAATCATCATTAGCTGCCACAGTCAGACAGATGCTTCTGCTCGTAGAGATACTGTGACCACAGTTAAATCTTTGGAAAGTTCTCGATTTATAAATAGTACAGGCATTCAGAATCCTAGATGTTATTCTATAAATATGTATGTGTATGTGTGTTAGTTGCTCATCACGTCCGATTCTTTGTGAGTCCATGGACTGTAGCCCACCAGGCTCCTCTGTCCATGGAATTCTCCAGGCAAGAATACTGGAGTGGGTGGCCACGCCCTTCTCCAGGGGATCTTCCTGACCTGGGGATTGAACCTGGGTCTCCTGCTTTGCAGGCAGATTCTTTACTGTTTGAACTACCCAGGAAGCCTATAAATACGTATAGGCAAACTTACAAACATTTCTAAAATAATCCATCTGAAATATGTTTTATCTGGAAATTCCATTTGTAAAGTAGTCCCCATCTAGTAAATCTGTAGGAATTATGTCACAGTGGGGAAAGAAATGTTCTTCTAATAAGGATCCTAAAATAAGCCTTACAGATTGGATTTGGGAAAGCATTTGGGGACTGTTAAAAATTTCTGTTCCTTGAGTGACTCTAGTAAACAAAGCAAATAAAATCCACTGGCTTCTCGTCTCTTTAGAACAGATCGCATATCGTCAACCTCATCTTTTTCAGTCTTTCTCACAATCTGGCAGAATAAGTCACTTGTACTTTAAGCTACAGTTTCTCCTGCTCATCCTTATTCTCACTCTTTCTCTCTCTTCATGCTTTCATGACAAGTCAGTTTGCCTTTTGCTTGTTTTTAGAGTATCTTCAGAATTTTTCTCTGATGGATCTGATATTCTGTGGTAAATAGTGGGCTTAATGGTGGATGCTGTTACAATCAAAGAATGAACAAAGCCGTAGTGTTATTCACTATTGTTTTAAATAATCATGAGTACAGAAAGGACAGGATGTTGAGCACTCACACTCCTGTTAGTGGAGTCACTGTGGCTTCGGTGGAGTTGCTCTCATGTTTCTCACCCGCACGGGACTTTGGTTCTTGCTGTAGCTCTTCTGTTTGCAGGATCTACAGGTACACTTACAGATAGGATCTTTGGTTACTTTATCTAAAGAGCCTTAATTTTATTGATTTATATTCTTAAACTTTTTAACACTCTTTGGGAACATCCACCCACAAGCTGGATATTCTCTAATTGGTGACTGTTTTCTCAATTTGTGAACTTATTTTCTGATTCCGTTTTGAGTGTATTTATAACAAGAGTGGATAGGTCTCCCTTTGCTTTAGTTCTTAAGTCTATTCCAGAATACAATTTGACTTTCCGAAACCATTTTTAAATCTTTATTTGGTTTATAATTTTGAGTCTTTGTCCAATGTCCCTTAAGGAGGAGCCTTCGGAAAGACTTTTGTATGGTGAGTTTATTTACTTTGCTCTCTCAAGGCACTTGTTTTTACACACGTGGTCACTTAAATGTCTTTCTTACCTTGTTGCTGGTGCTGCTGCTGCTAAGTCGCTTCAGTCGTGTCCGACTCTGTGTGACCCCATAGGTGGCAGCCCACCAGGCTCCCCCGTCCCTGGGATGCTTCAGCCAAGAATACTGGAGTGGGTTGCCATTTCCTTCTCCAGGGGATCTTCCCAACCAAGGGATCGAACCTGGGTCTCTTTCATCTCCTGCGCTGACAGGCAGATTCTTTGCCACCGTGCCACCTGAAAGGCCCATGAACTACTTTACTAAACTTGAATAGTATCTTTAAAATAGAAATGTATCCCTTTAAATTGTTCATTGCATTAAAATAGCAAATGAATAAAAAAATTAACATGATTTCCAATTATTTCTTGATGACTATTAAAAATAATTTTGTCATATAGAACAGAAAGGTGTTTACAAATTGATTTCTTTCAAATACCCTAGATGCTGCTTCTCGGCCTTTTAGCTAAAATCAAGTGTTGTATCATATACCCTAGACATACCACTAGCTATTGATATTATTGAGCATTGGCTACTTCGAAGAATCTGGCACGCATCACCTGGAGACGCCAGACTGTCGAGCTTGGAGCCTGGTTGGATGGGACTTTTAGGTCGTCTCAGAGAAGGTGCTGGAGAGAAACTGATAGAAATATTTGTTTACAAGATATTCTGTTAACCATATATCCTCAGCTTTCTTACAAGATATTCTATTAACCATATATCCTCAGCTTTCTTACAAGATATTCTATTAACCATATATCCTCAGCTTTCTGCCCTCTAAGAACAAAGTAAGAATGCACTCTCCCACCTCTTTTGAAGTTTAGAAAAGGTTGTGTGATTTGCTTTGCCCAGAGAAGTGTGAGCAGAAGCCACGCACATCACTTTTAGGTGAAAGCTTGCTTGCATGGAGCTGCTCACCATGGCGCCTTCCACCGTCTGCAATGAACGTTGGCAGAGATGACTGAGGTGAAGCAGCTGTTAGCCTGAGCCACTGAGCTCAGTGCAGGTGGAACACCCTTTCCAGGGCACCAACCTGCTCGGGACACGCCCTGTAAGCAAAAATTAAACTGCTACGTCACTAGCTCTTTGTCATAGTTAATGTCAAAGTGATCTACTTTTTCTGATATATCTGCTGACGTTTAGCTTTCACATTAGCGAAGTTCCAGGCCAATTTGATTCCTACTGATTTAGAAGTCATCTTTTCTTCTCACCATCTTGGTTTTAAAGATTTTTCTCTTTTCTAGTTCAGAAATTTCGTGTACATGTGCATGTATTGGAGAGAGTGTGCTTGGGTCTAGGTCTGGCTAGGTCTGAATCTTATTTTATTTTTTTAAAATTTATCTTGTTTGATGAGTCGGTTCTGCATGTCTGAAAACATGCTTTTTTTCAGTCCAGGAATATATTATTTCCTTGAATGTGCTGTTCCTCACTGTTCTTTCCTTCTGAAAGTCTTACGTGGTATTTCTCTATCTACATTTTGAGGGATATGTTCTAGAAAAATACCTTGGCAGAATCTTTTGTGTCATCAAACTTTGATATTTTGGTTTTTCTCACTAGGAATTGAGATTTTTCAAATTATTTCATTAAATATTTTTAATTTTCCCAAATGCTGAGTTTAATTTTATAAATATATATGGGTGTGTTATATATATATATGTATATATATGTGTGTGTGTATGTGTGTGCATGTATGTGTTTATGTACAAAACATACATGAGTGTGTGTGTGGTTTCTTGACTCTCACTGAAGTTACTAAAGTATTTTCATCTATTTAGTATCTTATTTCTATTTCCTTAGCTTTTTTCTCTTTCCTAGTTTCATTCTTTCCTCATTATTTACATTATTTCTTTAATGCGTATAAGTAAATACAGCATATTTCTCTCTTCTTGGAATTATTCCTGAGTCTTTACTTTCAGACTCAATTGAATATGAGTTTGAGATTTCCTCAATTGTCAGCACTTCATCTGCTCCCATTAGCTACATATTTCCCATAAATTTCTCACTATCTTATCAACTTCTAACACTTGCCTGTTTGTCTAGAGTTCTTTTTAGCATTTATTTTCTAATTTCAATGGAATTTCAGGGGAGGACATAAAAAGACTGTATATGCAACCAGTAGACTGAATTAGATGTATATTCCCTTTTTAACTTAAAAAATAAAATAATGAAACAATTCCTAGTCCACCTGGAGAAAGAATTTATTCATATAAATTTATTCCCCTCATCTCGGACTTTAATTATCTGATATATTTCAGGAAACAATGTCATAACTAGGCTCCCTCTACTCTCCAGCAGCCCTGTAATTGTCTGTTACACATTAGTTTGTGATGTTTTATCAGGAGATTGAATGCTGATGCAAGGCAGGGTCTTTCATGTGGTCAGTAATCCACTAATTAACTAAATATAATTGAGAACCCGTTATGTGTCAGATACTGTACTACCATCTCATATCCGTTCTTACCTTGGGATCATGCTTCTTTACTTCCATTTTATCATCATAAGGTCCTTTTATTATTGTTTTAAATGGCAACATGACTACCTACCTTTCTTAAAATTCAAATAACATGTGACTCTTTCTTTAAGATATCATTGCTTAAATTCTTATATATTACCTGGATCTAAGTGACATATCTGAAGCTTTCTGTATCATAGCTAAGATTTATTCTTTAAAGCTTCCGAGTTCTAACTTGCAGAATTTTGACTTCAGCTACAGACGTGGGAAAATAAATGATTGGGATTACTTTTGCTTGCTTTTTTTTTTTCTTCTTCTTTTTTTTTTTTTTTGGTGTTAGGGTTTGATATAACTTCATTGATTTTAATTATGTATGTTATTTTCTCCCTACTCCATCTGGCAGAACTGAACTGTAAAATTGAAACCAGAAGGTTGCAAATCTCAGTTAGTTCATGAAACTTAATTGTCAGTGTTAGTTTTGTGACCAACCATTGTTATATGTGTTTTGTTATGGAGCCTCAAGAAGGCTTCAAAAACTTTGGCACAGCCCTTAGTCACAGTCAATCAATTCTTCCACTTTGCAGGTGCTTGATTTTCCAGCAGGCAGCACTTGCACACTGGATTTGAAAGGTGGGCAAACATGTTCATGAATATTTGGAAGTTTATTTTTCTTTACTGTCGCAGACACATCTGTTAGATGGGAGTTTTGTAATATGTCTCTCAAAGATTGCTAAGATTCATTTTTAACTGTGTCTTTTAAAAATATTTTGTCACATGTGGCTTATGGAGAAATCATTAGCAAGTATAAAACACCCCCTTTGTTTTACACAATGGACATATTATAACAATATTCTATCAAGTTAATTACCTGAGACACTAAGAATTGTATTTTAAATGTATAATAAAATTGATTTGGTGTTTTGCTATATCCTGGAGAGATTTTCTTGCTTAAAAGTACTATCTTATGTAGCATTCTTGATAAATTTTGAAAGAAAGGAGGTAATAAAACTGTATGCTTCACATGAAGATGCTGAGTTCCATCACTGTGTGAGAATTGGCTGGACAAATGTTGTTGGGCTGCATGATACCTCTGCAGACATTCTTATGCTAATTTCAGGTAATTGACTCATGATTTTGATAAAACTTTACCTCCTCATCTTAATAGAGTAGAAATTGGAAGGTTCTGGTGGCTCAGCACCAAAGAATCCACCTGCCAATGCAGGAGATGCAGGAAACATGGGTTCGACCCCTGAGTTGGGACAATCTCCTGGAGAAGGAAGTGGCAACCCACCCCAGTATCCTTGCCTGGGAAATTCCATGGACAGAGGAGCCTGGCGGACTATAGGTCATGGGTTTGCAGAGAGTTGGACACAACTGAGTGACTAAACAACAAACAGCAATGTAGCTTTGCAAGGAAAACTATCTTGCCTAATGGATGATTCACAGAGAAAATGGCTTTCTATGTAAAATCACTGCAGATGTTGACTGCAGCCATGAAATTAAAAGACACGTATTCCTTGGAAGGAAAGTTATGTCCAACCTAGATAGCATATTGAAAAGCAGAGACATTACTTTGCCAACAAAGGTCTGTCTAGTCAAGGCTATGGTTTTTCCTGTGGTCATGTATGGATGCGAGAGTTGGACTGTGAAGAAGGCTGAGTGCTGAAGAATTGATGCTTTTGAACTGTGGTGTTGGAGAAGACTCTTGAGAGTCCCTTGGACTGCAAGGAGATCCAACCAGTCCATTCTAAAGGAGATCAGCCCTGGGTGTTCTTTGGAAGAAATGATGCTAAAGCTGAAACTCCAGTCCTTTGGCCACCTCATGCGAAGAGTTGACTCATTGGAAAAGAGTCTGATGCTGGGAGGGATTGGGGGCAGGAGGAGAAGGGGACGACAGAGGATGAGATGGCTGGATGGCATCACTCACTCGATGGACGTGAGTCTGAGTGAACTCCGGGAGTTGGTGATGGACAGGGAGGCCTGGCGTGCTGCGATTCATGGGGTCGCAAAGAGTCGGACACGACTGATCCACTAAACTGAACTGAAATGATGAGATATTTCTGTTGATGAATGTGTGACAAAAAGAGTTTCCTTCGACATTTTGGTGTCTAACTGATGGTCATACTCAAGCTGTAACTCCCTCTCATGGAGAGCACGTGAAACGGGTGCTTTTGTCTTAATTCCGACGAGTTGCTTTGGCTTGGTGGTGGTTACACAGGGGGACTGGATTCAGGAAAACTTCATTCTGTCCTTGGAGTTCTTCTGAGCCAGGAGATCCTAGAGGTGTTGCTAAATATTACAGTGCCCAGGGCTCTGAAATAAAGCTTGTTTACAGGTAAACATAATTTCATGGAAAGGCTGACTAGCGTTGCTGCTCAGAGCACAGACTCTGCAGCTACAGTGTGGGTGCAGAGGCCACGCTCTGCCGCTTCCCAGCTTTGGGTCTTGGGGACATAGCTTAATATACCAATGCTTCACTTCGTCATCCCACAATGATACCAACAAAGATTCCCCCACAATATTGCTGAGAATGTTAAATGATCAGTATTTCCAAAGCTCTAGAACAGTGTATAGAGTAAAGACTGTGTGGTTTTGACATATTATGCTTTTTAGACTGATTCAGGATATTAATTTTAAATTTGCCTGTCATAATAAAACTTTGCTCCTTGGCTTTTTCATGGAAAGGCATTTTACTTTAAATATAGCAGTGTGTACATGTCAATCCTAAACTCCCAACCTATCCCTTTCCCCACCATGCACCCACCCCTGGTAACCATAAGTTTGTTCTCTAACTCTGTGAGTCTGCTTCTGTTCTGAAAATAAGTTCATTGTCATCATTTTTGTCTTTGTGTGATTTACTTCAGTTCAGTTCAGTTCAGTTGCTCAGTCGTGTCCGACTCTTTGTGACCCCATGGAATGACGCACGCAAGGCTTCCCTGTCCGTCACCAACTTTTGGAGCTTACTCAAACTCATATCCATTGAGTCGGTGATGGCATCCAATCATCTCATCCTCTGTCGTCCCCTTCTCCTCTCACCTTCAATCTTTCCCAGCATCAGCGTCTTTTCAAATGAGTCAGTTATTCACCAGGTGGCGAAAATATTGGAGTTTCAGCTTCAACATCAGTCCTTCCAATGAATACTCAAGACCGATTTCCTTTAGGATGGACTGGTTGGATCTCCTTGCCGTCCAAGGGACTTTTAAGAGAATTCTCCAACACCACAGTTCAAAAGCATCAATTCTTCGGTGCTCAGATTTCTTTATAGTCCAACTTTCACATCCATACATGACTACTGGAAAGACAATAGCCTTAGCTAGACAGACCTTTGTTGGCAAAGTAGTCTCTGCTTTTTAATTGCTGTCTAGGTTGGTCATAGCTTTTCTTCCAAGGAGTAAGTATCTTTTAATTTCATGGCTGCAGTCACTATCTGGAGTGATTTTGGAGCCCCCAAAAATAAAGTCAGCCATGTTTCCACTGTTTCCCCAGCTATTTCCCATGAAAGTGATGGGACCAGATGCCATGATCTTAGTTTTCTGAATGTTGAGTTTTAAGCCAACTTTTTCACCCTCCTCTTTCACTTTCATCAAGAGGCTCTTTAGTTCTTCTTCACTTTCTGCCATAAGGGTAGTGTCATCTGAATGTCTGAGATTATTAATATTTCTCCTGGCAATCTTGATTCCAGCTTGTGCTTCATCCAGCCCAGCATTTCCCATGAAGTACTCTGCATATAAGTTAAATAAGCAGGGTGACAATATACAACCTTGATGTACTCCTTTCCCTATTTGGAACCAGTCTGTTGTTCCATGTCTGTTTCTAACTGTTGCTTCCTGACCTGCATACAGATTTCTCAAGAGGCAGGTCAGGTGGTCTGGTATTCCCTTCTCTTTCAGAATTTTCCACAGTTTGTTGTGATCCACACAGCCATAGGCTTTGGCATAGTCAATAAAGCAGAAGTATATGTTTCTCTGAAACTCTCTTGCTTTGTTGATGATCCAACAGATGTTGGCAGTTTGATCTCTGGTTCCTCTGCCTTCTCTAAATCCAGCCTAAACATATGGAAGTTAATGGTTCACATATTGCTGAAGCCTGGCTTGGAGAATTTTGAGCACTACTTTACTAGCATGTGAGATGAGTGCAATTATGTGGTAGTTTGAGCATTCTATGGCATTGCCTTTCTTAGGGATTGGAATGAAAACTGACATTTTCCAGTCTTGCAGCCACTACTGAGTTTTACAATTTTGCTGGCATATTGAGTGCAGCACTTTCACAGCATCATCTTTTAGGATTTGAAATAGCTCAAGTGGAATTCCATCACCTCTATGAACAATAGAATTCCACTATGAACAATAGCTTTGTTTGTAGTGATGCTTTCTAAGGCCCACTTGACTTCACATTCCAGGATGTCTGGTTCTAGGTGAGTGATCACACTATTGTGGTTATCTGGGTCATGAAGATCTTGTTTGTATAATTCTTCTATGTATTCTTGCCACCTTGTCTTAATATCTTCTGCTTCTGTTAGGTCCATACCATTTCTGTCCTTCATTGAGCCCATCTTTGCATGAAATGTTCCCTTGGTATCTCTAATTTTCTTGAAGAGATCTCCAGTCTTTCCCATTCTATTATTTTTCTCTATTTCTTTGCACTGATCCCTGTGGAAGGCTTTCTTATCTCTTCTTGCTATTCTTTGGAACTCTGCATTCAAATGGGTACGTTTTTCCTTTTCTCCTTTGCCTTTCACGTCTCTTCTTTTCTCAGCTATTTGTAACAGGCCTCCTCAGACAACCATTTTGCCTTTCTGCATTTCTTTCTCTTGGGGATGGTTTTGATCACTGCCCCCTGTACAATGTCATGAACCTCTGTCCATAGTTCTTCAGGCACTCTATCAGATCTAATCCCTTAAATCTGTTTGTCACTTCCACTGTATAATCGTAGGGTTTTGATTTAGGTCTTACCTGAATGGTCTAGTATTTTTCCCTACTTTCTTCAATTTAAGTCTGAATTTGGCAATAAGGAGGACAGTCTTCATAGAGCCGTTAAACTTCAGCTTATTCAGCATTACTGGTTGGGGCATAGACTTGGATTACCATGATATTGAATGGTTTGCCTTGGAAACAAATAGAGATTATTCTGTCACTTTTGAGATTGCATCCAAGTACTGCATTTCAGACTCTTTTGTTGACTATGAGGGCTATTCCATTTCTTCTAAGGGATTCTTGGCCACAGTAGTAGATATAATGGTCATCTGAGTTAAATCCACCCATTCCAGTCCATTTTAGTTCACTGATTCCTAAAATGCCAATGTTCACTCTTGCCATCTCCTGTTTGACCACTTCCAATTTACCTTGATTCATGACTTACTTCCCTTGGTATGATAAGCCACCTAAATATCCATCAACAGATGAATGGATAAAGAAGGTTGGTACTTATATACGGTGGGATGTTACTCAGCCATTAAAAAGATAAAATAATGCCATTTGCAGCCATATAGATGGTCCTGGAGATGATCATACTAATTGAAGTAAGTTTTATCACCTTCTGAGAGCCATTCTTGTGTGGTCCTAGATGATGAGATGGTCAGAGAGAGCCCGTCAGAGGTTCTGCTGAGTCAGTCAAAGTGTTTCCCCTCAGGTCTGAAATGGATACCCAGCCACGACAGTCAGTCACTGCTGGATACTTGAGTAAAGGAAGCCCTAGAAAGTCAGCAGTGGAGCAGCCGTGTCTGAGGAATGAGTAAGTCAGGGGAGGAAGCGATGGGCTGCGAGGTGTGAGCTGACGGCAGACTGAGAGGAGGCAGAGGACCTCAGTGGCCCATTTCGTAACACTCAGGCCTCTGGTGAGTCCCCTGAGTTTCTGCCCGTGTTCCTTGAGATGATGCTGCCGTCTTATAATCATCCCTCGCTTCAGCCAGCTGGAATCAGTTCTGTTCCTTTTGACCAATTGCTGCCTGTGAGCCTAGGCTAGACAAGTGTTTATCCCCAAATGAAAAACAACTCGAGTCTAGACACTCCTCATTTCTCGCTTCACTTCAATTTTGGATCAAGCAAATTCCTATGAGTGATAGTTCAATGAATTTTCTTCATACACACCAGATACCATTCTTATTGTAATGTTACAAATGGTTATTTTTATAATACGCATATTTACCTTTAAATTTTAAAATTAGATTACATCATCCCAGAAATATCATACTGGTTGAGATGCAGCAGCTCACTTACCAATATGGGCAGCACTGAAAAGACATCTGATGAAAGAAATCAACATTTATTGAACCCTTACTATGTTGGGGGCAATATCCTATGTGTTTTATTTATGTGGTCTTATTTCATTTTCACGGCTGTCCTGTCAGGTAGGTATTATTAATAGAGGATGAATTTCAAGCTCAGAGAGGTTAAATAACTTGCCTAAAGTCATAGAGCTAAAATATGAGGCCAGTTCTGCTTGACACTATGCTCTTTTCAATATATCTTGCAGTTAATCAATCATTCAACAATATTTGCTGAACGTTTACCATGTGCCAAGAAGGGGTTGCTATGTAGGACTGGATGTGGAGGACACAGTAAATTGTAAGTCATACTAAGAATTTTATTGACATGTTGTCTATCTCTCATATATGGGAGAGAGAATGTAATTTTGGAGTTTTTCTCTCATCTTTTCAAAATTATTAAGATCTAAATAACATGGAAATGTCTAATGGTAATTCAAATATAAGACATCGCAGATTCAAAAGAGTAATACTCAGATATTTTTAAGATCATGAAACAATCTTAAAAATTGCAGCTTAGTACATTCAGTTCAGCACTCAAATTTTGTGGCATTTCTGGTATCCCTGTGATTAGGCAGCAAAGACTAGACTGCATGGCAATTAATTAAACTGAATTAATTAATAATTGCAAAGGATTCTGGAGGTTTATAGTTTAACAATAACAAGTTGACTTATTTGTTTACCTAATAAATACAAATAAGGGGAACATGAAATAGCTCACATGGTTTTAAAAGTATGTGAGGAGTATTATATGAAGAGTATATAATTACTACTTTCTTCTTAAAAGGCGTCTTTCTGAATTAACTCTGTTTCTTTAGATGGTCACTACTTTCTCCAACAGACAGTTCCTTGGTTAGATATATTCATTGATCAGAAGTATGTGTCTGTTCCTGTAAGGCCGCTTAATTGACCTAATTTTAGCCATAATTGTACCTAATTGATGTGGTCCCACATTGCCTTGGAGTTTTATTTCCAAAATAAACAACGTATTTGCATCCAAAGACACACATGCCTGTGCACAAATATTCCCGCCTTGACCTCTGCCTGCGACTCTAGTCAGTCATGCTACTCTCTCCACATTCCTGAGAACTTTCTCACAGAGTCACGTAGTTTTTATGGAATTCTCCTATATAGAACTCACTCTCATTCAAAACACTAATTTTACACAACAGATTACATTTCTTAAGTTTGTGATATAGCATCGTTTTTACCCATATCAGAAAAACCAAAACATTACAACATGTGATTCAATATGAAAATTAACATTGAGTAGACCAAAAAGGCAACCAAGCAGTAAGTACTGTGTTCTGTGTTCAAAGAGGCACGGTTATAGGTTTTAAACTCACCCTAGGGACTAGTTATCTGTCCTTCATCTAAGGCTCAAATAGAACCTCAGTGATTAAAATAAAGACTCAATAGTGGTCCCTTGTACCCAAGTAACTAATGCTACACTTCAGTTTAATACTAATGCCTGAAATTCAGGTCTTGGAAACAGCACTAAATGCTAATGGATCAAAGTTTGATTATAAGTTTAATTACATTTGAGTCCAAACATTGGCAATTAATATGAAAGCCAAGTTCATCACAAAGGCAGCAACCAGAGAACTCTTAGAGTATGCAGTCTTGGCTTTATTTAGAATGCAGTTTCTGTCATTACATTAGAGAGATGAAAGAACTCCATTTCCTTTGCTAGCTCTGTGCATTGCCCGGGCCAACTCTGTACATTCAGCAAGTTCGTTTGGTTCTCTTGGGGCCACCCTTGTGCTCAGCAGGTCACAGAACTCATTACGCATGCCAGCAGAGGAGCTGTTACCATATCCTCCACTTCTTGAGACTTCTGTGTCGCTTGTCCTTTTGGCTACTGGACCAGGGAGGAGGTCCATCTTGCCTTCTTCTTTAGCCTCATCGACTCCATTATTTCTTCTGAAAATAGGCTTTACCACATTAAACCCTGTTATCAGGTAATAGGACTGTAAGACGACCATATGTATTTCATTGAATGCTATCTATTATGCAAATGTATACTTAATATTACTAATAGTGGGTAGCCGTTCCCTCCTCCAGGGGATCTTCCCAACCCAGGGATGGAACCTAGGTCTCCTGCACTGCAGGCAGATTCTTTAGCAGCTGAGCCACAAGGGAAGTCCAATACATTTCATAGTCATCAAAAACTAAATGTGATTCATGTAAATAGTCATTTTCTCCTCTAGTGATCATAATGATTTCACATATGCTGCTGCACTTATATTTTGTTGTTTTTCTTGTTGTTCTGTCTCTAAGTTGTGTCCAACTCTTTGCAATCCCATGAACTGCAGCTTGCCAGGCTTCCCTGTCCTTCACCATCTCCCAGAGTTTACTCAAACTTGTGTCCATCGAGTCGATGATGTTGTAAAATCATCTCATCCTCTGTCATCCCCTTCTCCTGCCTTCAATCTTTCCCAGCATCAGGGGCTTTTCCAAAGAGTCAACTCTTTGCATCAGCGGCCAAAGTACTAGAGCTTCAGCTTCATCATCAGTCCTTCCAGTACATATTCAGGATTCATTTCCTTTAGGATTGACTGGTTTGATCTCCTTGCTGTCCAAGGGGCTCTCAAGGGTCTTCTCCAACACCACAGTTTGAAAGTATCAATTCTTCAGTGCTAAGCATTCTTTATGGTCCACCTCTCACATCTTATATTTTTCAGAGCCTTATGAACAAGTAATGGGTTTACATTCCAGCACCATCCACTAATTTACAATTTGAGGTTCTTTTCTGTAACACTTATTCCTATATTACAGTCCATCAGTTAAATGCAATTTCTTATTATTTTCATCTGTCATGAAAATGACTGTTCTATGTAGAATAATTAGAGGAATCAAACTTGGAAAATAAATAACTGCCTTTGAAATTCTGTAATTTTACTGCATATTCATGGAGAAAGAATGGCAACCCACTCCAGTATTCTTGCCTGAAGAATCCCAGGGATGGAGGAGACTGGTCGGCTGCCATCTATGGGGTTGCACAGAGTCTGACACGACCGAAGCGACTTAGCAGCAGCAGCAGCATTGCATATTTAGGAACTGAAAGGGAAACAGAGAGCACATTGTTAACTAGAATTTGAGGAGCTGTTATTTTTTAAAAAGTAGATGAGAAAATGTGTATTGATCAGTTTTGTAAAGTGACATACAAAAAGGCAAGGAATTAAGACAACAGTAATGGTCTCCTATTGAACCATTGCACATTTCCATGTGTTACAAATTTCTTAAGTAAATCAACATGTTTTTGCTGCTGTGTGACAGCCGTGTATCTTGGATAATCATCCTGTGAATGGGACAGTGCATTAGCTCTGTAACTTCAATTAGCTACACTACCATCAGGCTCTGAGAAATCTACTGTAACACAGTTTAAATCATTAGATTAAAAATGGCCATAAATACTAAGTGTTGTAAATAAAGGCAACTTTAGGATATTGCATTTGAACTTCAAAACTTCACTAAAATGTAAATATTTAAATTAAGTATTTAATATTAAAATGGCCAGGAAAACACCAGGACTACCATATCCAACACTTATTCCCTATGCGTGTCTGCATGTTTTGTACTAACGTAAGAACAGGAAAAGACCATTTGTTCCAGAATGTGGAGAACTGGGCAATACGTCAGAATAGACAACTGGACATATCTTTTGAAAAAAATAAAGACTTAAAATTCTGGATAAGATATCACAATCTTCTTTCTAAATACATTGCTGAATTTAAAACAGTGTTAGGCCAATACCTGAGACTCAAAAACAGAAAGCATGTCTGAAACTCAGGGTTATAAGACTGACTTACCATGGTGGCCTCAGAGAGCAGATAGGTATTGCCATTCTAGAAAACTGCAGAGGGTGGGCTCAATGCCCGAAGAGAAAAATTAGGTTTCTGTTCCATGCAAGGTGGTACACTGTGCTTGAAAGAATTCTCAGACATGAAATCAGGGTGGGTCAGTGAAAATGTGCCTACCCAAGGGAGAGACGACTGTTTGATGATGTTATCTTTCATATCAGGTGACTTAAGCAAGAGTGTTAAAATACTGAATGAATGAATCACAGATGTTACTGTAAAACTCAAGGAGAATAAGGAGGGAAGTTAACTTAAGAAGGAAGGATATTTGCGTATTTGTGATTTAAGGGCAAAGGAATCTTAAAAACCCATAAACATAGCCACCACTGGGAAAGAGAGACAAGAGAGAGAAAGGAGGAGAAAGAGACAAAGAACTCAATGATCAACTCAAATCCTTTAGACCAGAGCAGCTGCCAAGCCCACCTACGCCCCGTGGGAAAGTGAGTCTCGCTATGTGTGCTCAGTTGCCTCCGTCCTGTCCAACTCCGTGACCCTGTGGACTGTGGCCCGCCAGGCTGCTCTGTCCATGGGGTTCTCCAGGCAAGAATACTGCAGTGGGTTGCCATGCCCTCCTCCAGGGGATCTTCCTGACCCTGGGATCGAACTCGCGTTTCCTGCATCTCCTGCATTGCAGGCGGATGCTTTACTGCTGAGCCACCTGGGAAGCCAGAGTTTCACTAGAGCAGGCCACTACTGAAATACAGTTGGTGCCTGAAGTTTCATGTATACAAAGTCTGGCATGTGATCAGATGTAAAATTTAATTCAGAAATATTAAGAAATGAAAAACTGAAATGATGAGAAAGGTGAGAGTATGCTTTAGGCTCCAAATGCAAGGGAAATGCAAGGAATTCAGATATGAGGCGAGGGGGTAAGATTAGGTAATCTTTATTTCATTTCATTATGATGGCTATATAAATGCATGTGAATATTTTTTTAAATTGTTATGCCTTGCTTACTCATGAGGCATCATTTGTTCTTCTTCCTTCTGATGATAGAAGATTAATGTTAAATAACAAGCACAGTAAGGACATATACACATTCACTAAAGTTTAACAATAAAGAAATAAGAAACTACAAATGCTTTAGTAATTGGGCTTAAATTTAAGAATCAATCTAATAAGCTCAAAGATTCATAATAGCAGTTCCAATAGAGTTGACGGGTTACAAAGACTGGCTCTATAAAAAGATTCAGTGAGGCAGCTGATCAAAATGCTTTTAATCCATCTTCACTGAGCCCATTTCAGTTCAGTTCAATTCAGTCGCTCAGTCGTGTCTGACTCTTTGCAACCCCATGAATCGCAGCACACCAGGCCTCCCTGTCCATCACCAACTCCCAGAGTTCACCCAGACTCACGTCCATCGAGTCAGTGATGCCATCCAGCCATCTCATCCTCTGTCATCCCCTTCTCCTCCTGCCCCCAATCCCTCCCAGCATCAGAGTCTTTTCCAATGAGTCAACTCTTCACATGAGGTGGCCAAAGTATTGGAGTTTCAGCTTTAGCATCATTCCTTCCAAAGAAATCCCAGCCCATTTAAGAGACTTTAAAAATAAATATTTTAATTGTATTATTCTTACAAAATTTAGATGCATTAAAATTTTTTAAGATGCATTTACTTTTATAGCATTTTCATTTTATAAACAAAACAAAACATAAAACCCTTGAGGGCATTTGATAAATTCTAGCATTTCCCTATTTATTCCTACCCAAATTTGTCAAAAAAAAATTTTAAAGTTATGTCTGTATTTTAATATTTCTCATTTAGTTTCTTCAAAGAGAAATCTCTTTTGTAGTGTTAATTATTTTTTAACATAATATAATGTGAATTATTAAATTTATAATCACCGAGGTTTTAAAATAATAGAGCTAAATAAGTTAATCCAGGAGATACAGGAGATGTGGATTCAATTCGTGGGTTGGCAAGATCCTCTGGAGGAGGAAACAGCAACCCACTCCAGTATTCCTGCCTGGGAAAGCCCATGGACAGAGGAACGTGGCGGGCTACAACCCACGAGGTCGCAAAGAGGTGAACACACCTAAGCAAGCGTGCACGCCACCACCACCAGCATTCATGGTAGTTTGAGTGCTCATTTTCTACTGAATTCATGAAAATTATTTTTTTAACTTAAGATGATAGGGCTATGTTTTAATTGGCAATAAAATAATAAAATAATCATAAATAAGAATTCATTATGTAAGCAATTAAAAAAATAGTTATGAACTTTCTCAAAAGCTAAGCTGACAAGTGAATTAGACTCATTAAAAACTCATGGGCTAACAAATCAGGTGGTAAATTATTGACTCTCGCTATTACCAAAAATTTGCCCAAAGCTTAGTTTTATTCATATGTGCATTCACTTAATCGTGTATTAACCCAGCATTTGAATAGGTTCCATGTAAAAACACTCTGCTGGCTGTTGTGGAAACTGCTCATATTGCCTTCAGCGTGCTAGGTTTTTTTCCATAGCTACGTGCATCTGCGGCTAATACTTTTCTTCCTGAAATGACTTTCCCTTTTTTACTGGGGAGTGAGTTCCTGCCCCATTTAAGGTACCCTCTGGAAGCTGTCTCTGCTTCTCCCCACCCGCTAACAGGCAGATGGACTCGATTTCTTCTTTACGTCTCTGCAGAAATATGACATATGCCTCCGAGGTGGTTCTTCTTACACGGCACAAAAACGGGGTGGTGGCACAAAAACGGGGCGGTGGTTGCTTCTGCCGTGGTTCTTGTATTTCTATGACTTGATTCCTAACTAGACTTTGAATGTTTTATATCGTCAGACATCCATCTACTTAATCTTCAGCTTCCCAGAAGTCACATAGTCAGTGGTGATTTTTGAGTTTTGGTGAATCCATCAATAAATAAGTAGTTATAAGACCTTGTTTTGAAATTGTTATATATATATATCTGTCACCTTTCAGTGAATTTTGTTAATTATTTTGGGGTGAAAGTTCCCAGTCGCGTTGGGTTGCTACTTCCTGATGTATCCTTTTATTCATTCAAGTTTCAAAGTCCTAAGTAGAAGCTTCCAGTTGGCAGAATTTGGGTCTCATGCCTGGTCGAGGTGCCAAAGTGCAAAGAGGAAGTTTCTGGTGATTTTTTACTTTAAGGAGACAGATTCAGCCAGGATTCACAGCACAGGGGATTTCTTGCGCAGAGAAAAGTGGTTTGCCAGTCAGCACTGCGTTTCTATAGCATATTACTGTTGTTCCCTTAATCAAATTTCCTCGGAAACTGCTCAAGAACCAGAGTTTTTTATATGCACATGATTTGCTTTTTGCTAAGATCAGGCTTTTGGTTCACATGAACACCAGTTATGAAGATGACTTCCTAGGTGGCGCTAGTGGTAAAGAACCCGCCTGCGAATCCAGGAGACATAAGACATGCAGGTTCAATCCCAGGGTCGGGAAGATCCCCTGGAGGAGGGCATGGCAATCCACTCCAGTATTCCTGCCTGGAGAATCCCATGGACAGAGGAGCCTGATGGGCTACAGTCCACAGGGTCACAAAGAGTTGGACGTGACTGAAGTGACTTAGCATGCTCGAGCACATGTGAAGATGATAATAATAATATAATAATAATAAATGGAAAGATTTATCAAGCACTTTAAATGTTAGTGCTTACTAACATTTTAGCACATGTTAGCACTAAGTATTAACATGTTAGCACACTTATACTGGATTCCATTCCAAGAACACTTTATCTGCTAGTAAATTTAATTCCCACCACACAGCCATACTGTAAGTGTGATTATTATTCCTATTGACCCCCTTAAGCAATTATTCCTTGAAGCGAAACCTCAAAAAGGTATTTTTTATTTTTAATCTTATTTTTATATTATTTCAGACATTTTAAAAACTATAAAGTATAATTTAAAAAACATTTATGTGCCCAACCACCCAACTGTAACAGTATTACCAATAGAGTCACAGCTCCCTAGGAACCCTGCTCTAACTCCATCCATTTCCTTTCACGTCTGATATCCACCAACCCGGGCTTGATGTTTATGAAGCCTATACATTTCTTTACTCGAACCCACGTTGTGTTATGTCTTCTGCATTGGCAGGTGGATTATTTACCACTAGTGCCTCCTGGGAAGCCCCTTAAGACCCCTACACATATTTATATGTCCTTAGGAATATATGTTGCTGATATTCACAACTTAATATTCATGGACATTACATACTTTATGCTATTGCAATTAACATTTTTCCTCAATGTCATATACGTGATATTTATATTTATCACATATGTGTGATATTTATGGATTTGATACTCATACTATCATTTATTTTTAACAGTTGTATAGTATTTTATTGAGTGTATAAACCACAATCATTGAGTAGTGTTCCATAGTATGACAACACTACAGTTTGCTTGTCCATTCACTTGTTGAATGATATTTTCGTTGTTTCCAGTTTTTGGTGAATTAAGTAAAGCCAGTGCAAAAAACCATATTTTTTTGTGTGAACATGTATTTCCATTTCTATTGAGACTAGGAATAGAATAACTGGGTCATACGGTAAGTATATGCTTCTCTCTGTAAGAGACTGCCAAAATGTTTTCTAAAGTAGCTGTGCCATTTTTCATTGCCATATTAACATATACGTTTTTGAAATTTGAAATTAATTTATCCAGACTATGGCTGAGGTATGAATCTAACTTTACTTTGTTTTCCAGATGGTTATCCAGTTGTCCCATCTCTATTGATACACACCTGTTCGCTACCAATCTGAAATGCTGTCTTTATCACATTCTAAAGCTTTCTATCTATTTGCATCTATTCTGTGACTTCTTATTCTCCTCCACTAATAGCTCAATATAATGGATGAAAAATGACTCATGTTCCAGTAGTACACTTCTCAAGTTATCGAGACTTTATATTTTAAATCTCAGAAGGGCTAGTACTCTAGCACGGAGATTTCTTTTCATTTATTGCTTGTTTACTTTTCCATATCAGTTTATCGAGTCACGCATTTTCTTTGTTTCTTGAGGGAAGTTTCCATCTGTGTGGTTTTTATTCTCTCTGTGAATACATTGGGCTTCCCAGGTAGGGCAGTGGCAGAGAATCCACTTGCCAATGCAGGAGACTCAAGAGATGCAGGTTCTATCCCTGGGTTGGGAAGATTCCCTGGAGAAGGGAATGGTTACTCACTCCAGTAATCTTGCCTGGAAAATTCATGAACAGAGGAGCCTGGCAGGAGACAGTCTGTGGGGTTGCAAAGAGTCAGACATGACTGAGCAACTAACACTTTCATCTCATCTCTAGTAACTCACTTCCAAATTGTTCTGTTTTAATTTCTTATGACAGTTATCACTATTGGAATCATGGTTATTCACTTTTCTTACCTCTTTAATTTCTAATTGCTCCGATGGATTTAAGCCAGTCTGAAGGTAGGGGTGTGGTCTTCTGATTTTCCGCAGGGTCACGGGCGCTGAACACGGGGCCTGGCACCAGGCATGTATGCCGCATGCATTCGAGGATCGAATGGACGGCCTTTTTCAGCTCCAGCAACTGTCTTCACACTCTTGCTACTGCTCCTTATACAAACCAGTTGGGGGGATTTTCTACTTGAAGTTACTTGACTGCCTGAGAAAATCAGTGAAATAACAACTTGTGACTTTTCCAACTGAGGACCAGAATCAGGGGTCAGTAGAGTGAGAGCCCCTGCGCTGCTCAGCTGCCTCTCTCCTCTCTCTCGATCTCATCTGTGTGCTGATGTGCCTGACAAGACCACCATCTGAGACTCCTTGGGGCAACAAAGTGAAAAGACTGAAGCAGAATACATACTCAGAAACAGCCGAACAAAGGTACGGTTTGCTCTCTGTAATCCAGCTCTTTATAGTCAGAACTAATTCTGATCCTAAAATCCTCTGGAACAGTGCGTTCCATTCCTGCCTGATGATAATGAGTCACCCATCACGTTTTTACAAATAGAGCCATTTGAACCTCACTCCCCCGCTACCGACTGTGAACCTCCGAAACTCATTAAAACAAGCAAACATCACCCATCCCCATAACTCTTGGGGAATCTTGTCCTCTTCCCTGTTGGAGAACCACTGCTCAGCTGGAACCGGCAATTGACCACAGAAGGCGTGTGTGATCAATGGGAACTGATGCGGTAACCATGGATAATGTCTGGTGTGTTCTAAACTTTTGTGGAGTTGTTAAATTGATGGTGAAACAATAAGCTAAAAAATCTAACTTTAATATTCTGCATTGCTGAAAAAGGCCTCTGGAGTCTGTACAATACCCACAGTCAAGAATAAGCCTTTATTCTACAATATCATCAAGTGGATTCTACCATTTACCTGGCCTGCCTACTCTGGGACCAGAATAGCTTAGTGTTTACTTGAAGATCTAAAACTGTGTTGTTAGTTAGAAATGCAGATTCCTGAGCTTCATTGTAAAGATGTTGAGTCAGAATCTCAAACTAGGCCCCAAGAACTGGACTTGTTATCATATTCTATTTATTTATTTCTTGTTGGCTGTGCTGGGTCTTCGCTGTTGCAGGGGGCTCTCCCTAGGTGCAGCGAGCAGGGACTGCTCTCTAGTTGCCCTGCGTGAGCTTCTCGTTGCAGAGGCATCTCTTCCTGCGGGCCGCGGGCCCTAGGCGCACAGGCTCGGTGCCTGTGGCATGTGGGCTCAGCAGCTGTGACCACCAGGCTCTCGAGTGCAGGCTGAGTAGTTGTGGTCGGGCACAGCTGCTCCACAGCATGTGGGAGCTTCCGGGGTCAGGAATTTAACCCGTGTCTCCTGCGTTGGCACATAGATTCTTTACCACTGAGCCACAAAGGAAGCCCTATAATATTCATTTGATGACCTCTTTTGCACAATAATATTTGAGAACCAGGCAAGCATGGTTTGGGACTTCTTATGAAATTAAACGAATCGGGTTCCAATGAGTCTAGCAATGTGATTTGGGGCAAGTTTCCTGTTTTCAACCTCCATTTCCTCTTCTACAAAATGGAAGACCAACATCATCTACCTTAAAGAATTGTTAGAGAGATTAAATGAGGTCATCAATATGAAGTATTCGGCAGAGTGTCTGAAAAGAAAAATTGGTCAGTAAATATTAAATCTTATCTTTATTAACCAGTTGGTTTACTGGCTTATCCCTACTTGAAAAATGGCAATTTATCCTTTAGCAATATCCCAAGCACTGGTTCCCAAAACGTGGTCCCTGGGCCACCTTCATCAACATCACCTGGAAACTTGCTGTAAGTATAAAATTTGAATATCACCCAGACATCCTAGACTAGAAACTCTAGGGGTAAAACCTAGAAATTCATGCTTAACAAGCCCACCAATGACTCAGATAAATGCCAACATGTGGGACTCACCCACCAAGGGGGATGATTCAAACAAGGATTAATTGAAAGTGGCTGAAATCAAACTATGAAATAAACAAAATGCAGTTTACTAAGGGGTTAATTTTTTACAATGCACGCTCTTTCTCATGGACACATATACATCACTCTCCTTACCACACACACACTCAGTCCAAACTGTGGATAATGCAGCGTTTGTTTCTCTAGTATTTGACTCCTCTCAGATCCATGTTCGCTCTGGTTTCCTTAGGCTTTTCTTTCATCAGTACCCTGGTTCTGTATTATCTGCTCAGTACCCTGGTTCTGTATTATCTGCTGTTGCTCTTCTGTATTCCATACTCTTCGCTTTCTGACGGTAGTGTCCCCTGGAGTAATTACCTCTCTGTAGCAGATTGCAGTGCAGAATGAGGCCAGGGTAAACACTGAAGATAGACAGGCACAATATGTTGATGTTGGGCAAATTACTTAAAACCCTCAGAATTCGAGGTTCTCTCTCCATCAGTTAAAAAGGGACAATAACACCCAGCTTGAAACTTTTTTGTAAAGAATAAATGGAATGTGTATAAATTATCTAAGGAGGCTTCCCAGGTGGCACAGTGGTTAAGAATCTGCCTGCCAATACAGGAGACCAGAGATGTGGGTTTGATCCCTGGGTCAGGAAGATCCCCTGGAGAAGGGAATGGCTACCCACTCCAGTATTCTTGCCTGGAGAATCCCATGGACAGAGGAATCTTGTGGGCTACAGTCCATAGGGTGGCAAAGAGTCAGACACGACTGCAGTGACTTTGCACACACACACACACACACACACACACACACACACAAGCTATTTTGGAGTCATTACACCCTAATCATGTTGTCAAATATAAATTGCAAGCCACTCTCAGTGGATTTGTGATGCTGAATTTGCCCAATCTGACACCGTTCTACCCCTAGTTAGGATAGAAAATGACACTCTTTAGAAGTTTATTTCTATAGCAAAATCTCCATAGCAGCTGCTTCCTGCCTAGGCAGCCAGAAGATCGGTTGCAAAGCATTTATTAGAATATCCGTCACTATTTAGTCCCTAAGCCATGTCTAACTCTTTGCAACCCAATGGTCTGTGGCTCACCAGCCCAGTCCATGGGATTTCCCAGGCGAGACTACTCGAGTGAGTTGCCATTTCCTCCTCCAAGGGATTTTCCCAACCCAGGGATCAAGCCCACGTTTCCTGTTCAGCAGGTGGGATTCTTTACCACCTAGAAGCCCAGAGTATGCTGTAGGTCTTGATCATTTACGTTGAGGCAACTGCAGCACAGAGGACCGGAACCCAGGTGTGTGTTCTGATGAAAGCTCTGTCATGTCATAGTCTGTTGCTCCCAGTGACAGTTCAACTTCCTCATTTGTAAAATGACCAGACAGTCTGTTTTATGAAGTATTTAATGAGTACCTGAAAATCATGTATTCTCTACCATGCTTCACATATGTCAGAATTGACATTTGGATTGTATGTATAATTGTTCAGATTCTCTGTAGTCTAACATTTTTTTTTTTGGTCTGCTTATTTTGTCTGCTATAAAAAGAGATTGTTAAAATATCTCTTCCCATAAGTTGACACTACCTTGTGGATTGTACACAAATTTAGAATTTTTTTATCTTCTTAGTGAATTGACATATCATTAAGAAGTGTCTCTCTTTGTATCTAATAATGCTTTATGCCTTGATGTCTCTCTTGCATCATATCAGTATAGTTACATAAGCTTTCTTTTGATGAGAATTGGCCCGCATCACCTTTTTTAATCCATCTACAATCATATTTTCTTTGTCCTCTGATTAAAGATGTATGTCTTATAAACAGCATATGGTTGGATTTTGTTTTCAGAATTTTTTCTGTGCAGTGCCGAGGGATGGTTTCCATCGTATTAACCCTGCTTGGGGATTTGTATAGCCGCATTATTGTTAGTAACTTTGTTAATGTGCATTTTAAAACTACAATTTGAAGAGTAAAATACATAAGATAAAAATGCACAGATTGTCAACGTGCAGCACAGTGAATTTTCACAAACTGAACACATCTTCGTACCTGGGTCAAGTGCCCTGATGAAGAAAAGACTAGTGTGCGAACACAAGACCCCCTCGCACTCCTCTCCAGATAGAGAAGTCATCAGCTTTCTTTCTAAGAGAGTATATTAGTCCTGGTTTTTATATGATTCCGTATGTAGAACTTCTTAACTCTGTGATTTCTTACTTTTACTGGTGTCAGAAATTTCCCAATAATGATCTCTTCTAAAATGGCCTCTGTTCCATTCTCTTTCCTTCTTTCTCCCTGACTCTGATTACACCACCTTATTTTTATTTTTTTACCTTTTTACTGTATTTTTTATATCCCATCAGTTTTTTTCTCTGTGTTTTTCATTCCACCTTCTATTGAGTTATCTTTCAGTTCACTGATCCTCTCTTCTGGTTTATCTAATCTGCTGTCAAACCCGTCTATTAATTCTTCCTTTAGGTTATTACAGTAGTTAGTTTTAGAATTTCATTTGATTCTTTTTGATTGTTTCCAGTTCTCTGATAAAGTTTTTTATTATATTATCTAAACAGTAGTCCCCCCTTATCCACAGGGGGATACATTCCAAGACCCCTAATGGACACCTGAAACCTTGGATGGTGCAGAATCCTATATATACTGTTTTTTCCTGTACGTATATGCCTATGATAAAGTTAAATTTATAAATTAGGCACAGTAGGAGATTAACAACAATAATAACAGCATGAAACAATTGTAACAATATACTGCAGTAAAAGTTATGCAAATGAGATCTCTTTATCTCTTTCACAAAATATCTTATTGTATGAATTCATTGCCTTTTCCATCTTAACTAAGCAGTTGTCACACACTGTGGCCATAACTTTTGCAGTCTGAGGTGGTGCCAGAGCAAAACTACCACCCATTAATTTTTCCTTCTTCACAATTTCATGGAGAAAAAAGTTTTTCCTACCATTGATCTTACCAACCTCAGCATATGATTATTTTTTTCTCTTTCCTTATTAAGTCAAGAACTCTCAACTCTTCACCCAAAGGAAGCACTTTACAGCTTGTCTTTGGCATATCTAAATAGCATCACTACTCTGGAACGTTGGGGCCATTATTAAGCAAAATAAAGTTTAGTTGAACAGTACTGCAGTACTGAGACTATCTGATAACTGGAATGACTACTAAATGACTAATGGCTGACTGGACAAAGCAATGACTCAAGTCCTGGGCAGGACAGAGCTGAATGTCTTCAGATTTGATCATGCTACTCAGAACGACTTGAAATTTAAAACTTATAAATTGTTTATTTCTGTAATTTTTCATTTCATATTTTCAGACCATGGTTGAACATTAGTAATTGAAACTGTAGAAATCAAAACCATGGAGAAAGGGGGACTATTGTATTTTAGCATATTAATGATAGTTACTTAAAATTTTACTTTGGATACCTTGACTATATTTTGTGTCTGTTTCTGCTATTTAGGTTTTTTTCCTTTTCTTTTTTGGGTTCATTCTGTTATTTTGTCTCATGGAATGCAATGGAAATTTTTACTGGGTGTTCCCTGGTGGCTCAGACAGTAAAGCGTCTGCCTACAATGCAGGATACCTGGGTTTGATCCCTGGGTTGGGAAGCTCCTCTGGAGAAGGAAATGGCAACCCACTCCAGTACTCTTGCCTGGAGAATCCCGTGGACACAGGAGCCTTGTAGGCTACAGTCTGTGGGGTCGCAAAGAGTCGGACACGACTGAGCGACTTCACTTCCTTCCACTTCCTTCCTTCCATATAAATTATGCAAATATTTAGAGATAATAATGTATTTGTCTAGAGGGCACTTAGTTTTGCTTTTGGTAAGCATTTGAGCTAAGGAATATGCCCTTAATCCAGTCAAGAATTTACCTGAGTTCAAGGTGGATTTCAGTCTCTTGAGAGCTGATTTATTTGGTGGTGCAGTGGTAAAGAATCCACCTGCTAATGCAGGAGATGCCAGAGACATGGGGAAGCTCCCCTGGAGGAGGAGACGACAACCCACTCCAGTTTTCTTGCCTGGGAAATCCCATGGACAGAGGAGCCTGGTGGGCTACAGTCCGTGGGGTCGCAGAGTGGGACACGACTGAGTGTGCACTTCCCGTTAAGATACAGCCCCCATCAGTGATTCCCAAGAGCCCAGAGTGTTTATAAGAGCCCTTCTTCCTGGTGGGCTACAGTCCGTGGGGTCGCCAAGAGTGGGACACGACTGAGTCCGACTTCCTGTTAAGATACAGCCCCCATCAGTGACTCCCTCGAGCCCAGAGTGTTTGTAAGATCCCTCCTTCCTGGTGGGCCATGTGTTCAAACTCCGCTTGCTCCCAGTTGCATAGCGCCGCGTAAGGTCTGCTCAGCTTCTCAACTCCCACCAGCTCTCGAGAACCAACAAGTTCCTCAGAGAAAAGGGCTGCTGAGCACTGGGCTCGCTTCTGTACTTTCATCCCTTCTGGAACTGTGATCCCTTAAGCCCCTTTTTACCTCGCTGATGCTTTCAGGCAAATTAAAACAAAAAATCCAGCCTTTCTGGTTGTTCTCAGAAAGAGATTCAGTCAGAAAAGAAAGCCATTCTGCAACTAAAGGAAGCAGGAATTCCAAGGACCCATTTTGAGAATTTGTTTTATAAACCCATGGTTTTCTTTACGTGGACTTCAACACAATCCATACAATTAAACCCTTTGAAATTAGACATTTTCCTGCCAGTAGAAGCCCCATTATGTGTTTTTGATGTCTACATGAATCATCTATCAAAAAATAAGAATAATTCCCTTAATATCCAAAACATCTTTAATAGCAACGCAGAACAAAACAACCTGTCTATAGGACTGAGTGTCAAATGGCAGAACATTTAGAGTCAAGTCCCACCACGGCCACTATCTGACTGCTGATTTAACTCAGTGACCCATAAAATAAGAATAAAAGCTTTTAATTACATGAAATAAAGATATGGCAGTAAATTGGGTATTTTGCCTTTAAAATCCATGTCAGAATTGTATTCTATAAAAGGAATTGCTCCCATTTAACACCCAAAATGGAGATTCATACTTTGGGAGATAGAAATTGCTTACACTTTTTTCTTCTATCATTAAAACATAGTGAGCCTTATGCCTGTCGTACAAGATGAGTCTTATAAAAACCCAAGAAAATACTTTCATGATGTTTTCAAATCATTTTCTTTAGGGCTTTCAGAGACTGACAGCCTGGGAAGAGGAAAAAATGTAGTATTCTTTATTTGAAATTAAATAGAACACCTTAGAATCTCTGAAATTGTCAGGAGACTCTGTTGAAAGACATTCTTATGCAGGCAACTGCAAGTCCATCTGTTGTTTTAATTTGTCTTTCTAATAATTCCCAGGAGTTCTACTTGGTTTGAATATTGGAATAAACAGAAATGAATCGGGTCGTTTTCTTTTAATATTAATCCAAAAATTCAATGTGGTATATTAACCATCACCTACATTCTTTCAAGGTTGTTTGATTTCATTAACCTTCACAATATTCCAATTAAATACAAGTATATTCATTTTATCATTCGGAGTTGATTTCTTTAGATAATCAAACTCTGCAATTCTCAGTGATTTTAGATGTGAATGCCATTGCAATTTGTAGGATGTTTTTTCTTTTAAAACAATGTCACATATTTAAATAATACAGCAGTGCAAATATCTGTTCCTTGTTATAGGAACGGAATCATCTATTTTTCCTTATATGCTTTTTAATTTGATAGAAAAATTTCAATGTATCTTAACAGTTTGAAAAGGCCCCTTTGCTGGGTTTCATCAGTACATCTTGTGATTTGCAAAATGCTATATATCTATCAAATCCCAGGGATGGGGGAGCCTGGTGGGCTGCCGTCTATGGGGTCGCACAGAGTCGGACACGACTGAAACGACTTAGCAGCAGCAGCATGTAAATATCCAAAGTCCCTTATACAGAGATAACACAATACTGTTTTTAGGTGATGGATGCTATTATTAAGTTACATATATTATTTTTCTATGTACATACTTTATAGAAATTCCTGCAGCACTTCAGCAGTGCTTACGAACTTAGCACTCTAAATGGCTTTTCTTACCTGAAGTATGATCAGACACCTGTAATCAAGCTCTTTGGGGGCACAAGTCAGCCCCTGGTCTGCCAGTATAATTTTAGGAACACTAACAGTAAACCACAGTAGATCTGCCTTTGATTAGATCTTCACACCACCTTTCAACAAGAATAATCATTTTCCTGTTACTTCCTGGTGTGAAGATCTAATCCAAATGCCAGATGATGAGAGGCAAACCTCTCACCAAGTGAAAATGAAGCAGAATAGAAGGTCCTCATTGACTCTAGGACTTCCTTCTCCTTTGCTTATTCCCCCACCCCCTCCCCCACCCATGTTGTCTCTGGAAGAAAATGTACAAGCAAGAGCAGCTGATCAGATTGTATAGTCAGGGAAAAGAAAGTGAAAAACCGCAAGGGTGATGTTTCAAGTCTGGGTGATTAGAAAAGAGAACCCAACTTTTGAGCTTGTTAGCATTTTTCATTGAATTCCCACTATTCACTCACTGAAACTTCACATGTTACTGGGGAGAGGAATTAAATTAAGGAAGAGATAAATTTTTAGTATTGTAAGCACCAAAGGGTAAAAAGAAGTTGCGACCAGGAAAACTACTGGACTAGAAGAGTTGGGTTCTCATTTTGCAGGGTGTTGATGAAAACTGACTGTGTGCTGGCTGATTTATTTTATCCAGTTACATGAAAAGGTGTGTTTTCAGTAAATTACCATATTGACCATATAGAGATGTAATGTGAAATCTTAGAATAAATACACTGATACGGTATAAGCTGCAGGAGACACTATTAGTGACGCTACACTTTGGGAGTAGGAAGGATGGGAGGGTTCTGAACAGCCTTGTACCAGAAGCATTCTGCAGAAGCAGAGTGATAATAACTTCTAATGTGTCGATTTTGGAAAAGAGGAAGTTCAATTAGAAAGGAATTACGATAACGATGTGTTGACTGAGGCAAATATTCAGCGTTAATTGGGTGGCATTCTGAATGAACTGACTCTGTAATACAGCTGTTTGTCAGAGGAGGACTTCAGTTTAGATTTGTCTTTGCTCTGTCTGAAATTGCTGTGATCCCTTCACAGCAGATTTAAATGAAAATCAAGTAAAGCAAATCAAACCTTAGTGTTAAACTGTGTGCATGTGTAAATGTGTGTGTGTAAACATATAAATGAGTTTGGTCCAATTTTCCTCGCAGTTCCTTTCAATATGGCCATGGCAGAAAATAAGTGGATATTTGAGGAGTCTACATAAATTTTACACATATTTTTAAAAGCCTGATCAAGTGTGAAGGAAAAGAAAATAATGCCAACATGTACAATATTCACTCTGTAATTCAAAGGGCCTTCCTTGGTGGCTCAGCAGAAAAAGAATCTGCCTCCCAAAGCAGGAGATGGGGGTTCAATCCCTGGGTTAGGAAGATCAGAAGGAAATGGCAACCCACTCCAGTATTCTTGCCTGGGAAATCCCATGGACAGAGGGGCCTGGTGGGCTACAGCCCATGGGGAGCAAATTGTTGGACATGACTTAATGACTAAACAACAAAATTCAGACAAATATTCCTAGAGGGTAGGGTAATATGCTGAAAGTCAGAAGAATGATCAATGTTGGCTAGTGATATTTTATATTTTTAGCATATATATTTGAGAAACTATTGTAGTTAGGCATGATTAATACAATTTCAACAGTTTTATTGACGTATATTTTAGACATTATAAAATTCACCTGTGTTTAATGCATATTTTCACTAAATTTAGAGTTATGCAATCAGCACAATAAATGTGACATTTCCATCATCCAAAATCAGATAATAGGTTTACTTATTATGGTAAAGACTGTTTGACTTTTTATTTTATACATCTTTACTTGGAAAGTAGAATATATTAATCTACAAGTATATATAAGTCAATTTACAAAATATTCCACTTTAAATTTCTGATAAATATATGTATCTTATTAACATAGATCTCTGAGGTGACCAGTTTGTTAGGAACTTATTGGAAGAATAGTGAGTTGTTATGAGTTGAGCATTTAGAGGCTGAGAAGAGCTACACAAATTAAGTACAGAGACTAGAAAAGCATTATAAGCAGAATTAAATGATATAAGTCCAACCAGAACAATGGGAAGCTCAATATTCCTAGAAGAAAGACTAACTTAACTAACTTGGCTGGGAGGTAGAGGTGAGACACAAAGCTAGAAAGGCAGTTTATTTCTGGGCAATAATTGACACTAAGTCTCAGGCAGCGAGTTTGGACCTGAGCCTGCTGGTGATGGGAGCATGGCTTTGAGCAGAAACCTGTGGGTTAGGGGGCTTCCCCGGTGGCTCAGTGGGTATGGATCAGCCTGCAGTGCAGGAGGTACAGGAGAAAAGGGTTCAATCCCTGGCTCTGAAGATCCCTTGGAGAAGGGAATGGCTACCCACTCCAGTATCCTTGCCTGGAGGAGGCTGGTGGGCTACAGTCCATAGGCTTGCAAAGAGTCAGACACGACTAAAGTGACTGAGCATGCATGTTGGCACGCATTATGAGTTAAGAGTCATTTAAATATTAATTTGACGACATATTGTTGGATTTATCAAAAAAAATTGTAAAGGCAAAATTCCAATTGTAAGAATGTTGTGGAAGTTTGAGTGATACCGGAGGAAATGGCACCCTACTCCAGTACTCTTCCTGGAAAACCCCATGGACGGAGGAGCCTGGTGGGCTACAGGCCATGGGGTCGTGAAGTCACGACTGAGTGACTTCACTTTCTTTTTCACTTTTCACTCTAAAATAGAAAGAAATGATTCAAGAGAGAAACATAGGAAATGAGAAGCAACACGCTTTGGTGACTGAATAGATTTGATGGAAAGGCTGGGGGTGGGGGGAGTGGATCGTGCTAAAGCAGAGGACAGAAAGCACCAGGCGTGGCGAGAAACGTGCCGGGTGTGTCGTTGTTTTCCTGGGGGAGGGTGTGCGTACTCTCTGTTTCATGAGATGCTCCCTTCTTCCTTTTGTCTTATGTGTTTGCATGCCTTCCCTGAAGGCCCTGGAGATGGCTTAGGAAACTCTGAGGTTTCAAGTTTGGGTGTTAGAAAAAGCACCTGGTAATTTTGTACCAGCTGACGGGAGGGCATAAGAAAGCCCTGTGTTGTGTTTTCCAGTGCTGAAGAAAAATCTTTAAAAACCCATTTACTTCCCATCATACATGCTCTTGGGTCAATCTCATTCTTTAATTATCTAGGCCAACAGAAATAGATGAGTCTGTTTCGTTTTGATTTCAAGTCAGTTCCATTTTTTGCATTTCCATGTACAAGCCCAAAAAGGAGCAGCTTATTGATTTGGGGTCCAATAATCCATCCAACACATCATATGCTGTACCGCTTCATAGAGCACCTTTCATCCTCAGCTTTCGTGGCTCTTTGTGAGTGACTTCTGCTGCTCAAGCACATGACTCAGGCTAGACCCCTGAATTGCACTACCAGACTGTTAAAAATCACCATTTCAAAGGATACATGGCATAGTTTAGAATATTTTGCTTATGTCAAATCTCATGCTCTTCCTGGTTGTGTGAGTTCTTTAAAGACCAAACTTTAAATTTGCAAGTTAGCACCTCAGTTTTTTCATAGTTATCTCACACTCCAGCTCCGGGCTGGCTTTTTCTCCTTGCAGATGAATGTATCATGAAGATTCATACACTGACTTAAAAAGCATCAAAAGCTTTTAGACCCTGATGCTGGGAAAGAGGGCAGCAGAGGATGAGATGGTTGGATGGCATCACCAGCTCAATAGGCATGAATTTGAGCAAACTCTGGGAGATAGTGAAGGACAAGGAAGCCTGGCGTGCTGCAGTCCGTGGGGTTGCAAAGAGTCAGACACGATTGAACAACTGAGCACAGGCTTCTAGGGTTTTGAGAACATTTTGAGGCAGCCTATATGTACCCATTGATGTTCACATGAGTAAGCCAATATGAAACGCAGAGGAAATTCAATGACTTACTCAAGGTATACACAGTTAGTAACAGGATCCAGGGCTAAAATCCAGGGCTCTGGACTCCCAGCTCTGTGTTCTTTGCGCAATGCCAATTGAGTGCATAATTGTTTTGGATAATCTAAATGTATTTTTTTGTAATTTTCTGATGCTGCTCTCAGAACCCCCCTGTCCAACCACATTGCATTTCTGACTCCAGAAAAAGGTAAATAACTGGAGTCGGTGAAGAAGGTACCTGAGAAGGTTATGAGCTGGAGCCAGTTCATGGGCCGTGGAGAGTCTCAGTGCGGGCCGCTGCAGCACATCTGCCAGAAAGGCAGGGAGCCCTTTGTTAAATCTCTGCCCCTCGGCTTGTCTTCATGTGCTCTTCTCCCAGCTTCAGTGGTAAATCCATAAGGGCTATTATGAAGATATGAGCACGGGGAAGAGAAACTGAGAAAGCTGTAGATTTAAAATTTAGGCTGGAAGAACAGAAAGAATACAAGTTAGTTCAGTAGGGTTGAGAATCAATGTCATTATAATAATCAACATTTATTGAGCGGCTGTCATGAAGCATCAGGCAATGCCAATACTTTTCCTCTAGAACCTCAGTTAATCACAGAAAACCCTACGAGGCTCTCTTGGTTTGGGTTTCCCTGAAAGATGACATCAAGACAAGTGTTCAGCACAAACGGTTTACTTGGGAGGTAGTTCCACGGAACACCAGCACAGGAGTAGGGAGGTGAGGAAGAAGAGGAAGAAGCCAATGAAAGGTACCTGACACAGCACATCATGACCACGGTTGCTAGAGCTGAATCTCTGACACTTCTGACCTGCTGCATGCATGACCAGGGTGGCTTTGATCACCAGAGGAAACCCTTGTATTTTCTTATAGTTCTGGAAACTGGAAGTTCAAGATTCAAGGTGTCAGTACGGTTAACTTCTTCTGAGGTGTCTCTCATTGGCTTGTTGGATGCCACCTTCTTCCTGGGTCCCCATCTGGTCTTTTCTCTATCTGCACACATCCCTGACATCTCTTCCTCTTTTTACAAAGATCTTGTTCAGATTGGATTAGGGTCCAGCTATATGAAAGCATTTGAAGAAGGCATGGCAAGCCACTCCAGTATTCTTGCCTGGCGGGCTCCTCTGTCCACAGGATTGCAAAGAGTCAGACACAATTGAAGCAACTTAGCCTGCATGCATGCAAATGAAAGCATTTAATCTTTATTGTTGTTTAGTAGCTAAATTGTGTCCAACTCTTTGGTGACCCCATGAACTGTAGCCCACCAGGCTCCCCTGTCCGTGGGGTTTTCTAGGCACGAAAACCGGAGCGGGTAGCCATCTGCCTCCAGGGGATCTTCCCCACCCACAGATCAGACTCCTGTCTCGGGCATTGAAGTAGACTCTAACACTGAGCCACTGCCTCTTTCAAGGCCCTATCTCCAAATACAGTCACAATGGGGATTAAGGCTTTAATCTATGGATTTGAGGAGAATGGCAGTTCATTCTACAACAACTGCACTGAATCCTTTTTTATTCAAATGAATTTATGTAAAAATATGAATTATCATTAATAATACTATTCACTCAAATAAGTTTTAGCTTCCCCTCTGAGTTTGTTACATCCAGTTATAATGTGCATATACTATTTCTATTCATGGTTACCTACTGTTGTGGTGGCATAGTTGATATCAGCACTTTTTAAGAATTTGAGCCTATAGGAAAAAACAAGATTGAGTGAAATGCTGAAGTATGTCAGGAGGGCAAATGCTATTAAACATTCTTAGGCACACATGACTATTTACCAACAGAGACCAATTTCAAATATGAAAATTAGTTAAGTTCTTGCAGACGAGAGAAGAACAGAAGGAAATTTGGGACACATTCTAAATTCTATAATCCATTCTTGCTGATCATTTAAAATCCCATTGGCTTCATGGAAAATTACAGAGCTAAGCAATTACACTAAACTGTAAGCAATATTCCTTGTGATAATAATTAGTATGATTATTCAGGTAACTACTGTCAAATCTTAGAACTGTGGAGAGTAACAAGGAACATCGGGCACAAAATAAGAATTATGAAAATATGTCCAAACTGACAAGAGTTGGCTTCAAATCACTTCACAGGGCTGCCTGGCCGTGAAAGATACATTACAGTAGGCTGAAATTTGTTAATAAGTTTTTCTTGTGCAAGCCTTTCGAAGTATCTCAAGGCTTTTTATTATTATTATGTCAAATAAAAAAGCACTGGCATCTAAAATATTGAGGACCTGAGTCACGATGATCTGGTGTTTTTTTTCTAAGACATAGTTTTACTCCACTGCTAAGAAAATTATCTTAGAAAGGCGCTTTCTTATAAAAGAAGATTGAGCCTATTATAGAATTATGCTTGTGAATATTTGCCAATTACAACAAGTCTATTTGTAGCTTATGTAAACTGGATACAGGGCTTTCCTGGTGATTCAGTAGTAAAGAATCCTGTTGCCAATGCAGGAGACATGGGTTCGATGCCTGGGTAGGGAAGATCCCTGAGAAAGAAAGGGCAACCCACTACAGTACTCTTGCCTGGAGAATTTCATGGACAGAAGAGCCAAACAGGCTATAGTCCATCGGGTAGCAAAAGAGATGGACAGGACTTAGCTACTAAAAGCAACAATAAATTGGATATGTGAATGAATTTTTCATGCCTAACATAATTAGTAAGATTCTCTCCTGCCATTATTGTTATCACAACAGGCTATGTGAACCTAAATTTGCCTCAGCCTACATTTGAAGAATGTAAAGCTTAGAATAAAATATAACATTTTGCAGTTAAAAATAACTTTGAGGCAATGTTGTCTATCCTCCTTGTATGAGGTCTTCTGCAGTTGACCTCCATTTCCTGATTACGGGGCACCATGAATGTGGTGTGAAGACAGAGGCAGAAATTAGAGTGATGCTGCTCCAAGCCAAGGAACTCCTGGAGCCACCAGAGGCTGGAAGAGACAAGGGAGAATTCTTCTCTAGAGCCTTCAGAGGAAGCCTGCCCAGATGACACGTTGATGTCAGATGTGTAGCCTTGTTACAGCAGCCATAAGGAAGTAACATGTCACATGATGCTTGCCCTAGTTCTCTTTGAAAGCATCGTGCAAACTGTATTATTTTCCTACAGTTGCTGTAACAATTTACCAGAAACCACATGGCTTAAAACAACAGAAATTTATTCTCTCACAGTCCTGGAGGCTACAAAATTTCTTGCCTACAAAAGGCATAATAATTATCAGCTGAAGACTATATACAAAGACTATGGACGGCTTCCGAGCTGAGGGGCTCGTGTTTCCATGTTTCTGCCTTTTCATACTATCCATTGGGTTCACCAGGCAAGAATACTGGAGTGGGCTGCCATGCCCTCCTGCAGGGGACCACACTTTGTCAGAACTCTTCACTGTGACCCGTTCATCTCGGGCATCCCTACGTGGCCTGGCTCACACTGTCACTGAGTTACACAAGCCTCTTGGCCACGACACAGCTGTAGAGGGGAAAAGACTGTATATAAAGACTATACACACTTAACATATTCCTGGTATATAATAGCTAACATTTATTGAAATTCTTTGTATCAGTACAAAAAAGTTTTCCAAACATATGACAAGGGAACCCTGTCTTAAAGTACTCGGAGATTCAGTGCAGGATCAAAGAAAAAAGATTGAAAACATCTAGGAGACTTGAGGATGACCACTGCTTCCATTGCTATTCTTACTTCTTTAATGTGCCAGTTAGGTAACTATTCTCACAATCTTCAGTTGTAAAATGGGGCCTCGGAAGACCTAATTCCTAGAGTACATTAAAATTTTTGTATTCCATACTTGAGAATTCAAAGCTCCATTAAATCCTGGGCTGATCTCTATTTAGTAGTTAACTGGAAAGCCTCTTGATGAAAGTGAAAGAGGAGAGTGAAAAAGTTGGCTTAAAGCTCAATATTCAGAAAATGAAGATCATGGCATCTGGTCCCATCACTTCATGGGAAATAGATGGGGAAACAGTGGAAACAGTGTCAGACTTTATTTTTGGGGGCTCCAAAATCACTACAGATGGTGACTGCAGCCATGAAATTAAAAGACGCTTACTCCTTGAAAGGAAAGTTATGACCAACCTAGATAGCATATTCAAAAGCAGAGACATTACTTTGCCAACAAAGGTCTGTCTAGTCAAGGCTATGGTTTTTCCAGTGGTCATGTATGGATGTGAGAGTTGGACTATGAAGAAAGCTGAGCACCAAAGAATTGATGCTTTTGAACTGTGGTGTTGGAGAAGACTTTTGAGAGTCCCTTGGACTGCAAGGAGATCCAACCAGTCCATTCTAAAGGAGATCAGTCCTGGGTGTTCTTTGGAAGGACTGATGCTAAAGCTGAAACTCCAGTCCTTTGGCCACCTCATGCGAAGAGTTGACTCATTGGAAAAGAGTCTGATGCTGGGAGGGATTGGGGGCAGGAGGAGAAGGGGACGACAGAGGATGAGATGGCTGGATGGCATCACCGACTCGATGGACATGAGTTTGAGTGAGCTCAGGGAGTTGGTGATGGACAGGGAGGTCTGGTGTGCTGCAATTCATGGGGTCACAAAGAGTTGGACACGACTGAGCGACTGAACTGAACTGGAAGGGAATGCCAAGTTGGACAGAGGAACATAAAATTTAGTGCAGTAAGAGAAACTTCTAGCTTTATAGGTTAAGAACAGTCAATTTGCTTCATTTTTCACTTGTTTCTACAATTTAGTAGTAGTATTACCTTTGGCAAGTTATTTAACCAGTCTCCACCTCAGTTTCCTCATATGTAAAATGGGGATAATATTAGCACTGACCTCATAGGACTGAAATAAGGTATAAATGCATTAATATATGTGCAACATTTGGAACAGTACCTGGCACATTGTAGACACTACACAATGTTAGACATTATCATTGCTGTCTAATTTTTGTTGTTATTTTGTTTTAGTCACTAAGTCATGTCTGACTCTTTGCAACCCCCTGGACTGTAGCCTGCCAGACTCCTATGTCCATGGGCTTTCCCAGGTGAGAATACTGGAGTGGTTGCCATTTCCTTCTCTAGAGAAGCTTCCCAACCCAGGAATCAAACCTGAGTTTCCTGTGTCTCATACATTGCAGTTAGATTCTTGACCACTAGAGCCACCAGGGAAGCCCCTAATTTTTGTTAGGAAAAGGTAATCTCAAAAACGTAATATCACTTATTCAGAACATCCTGGAGAGTGAAAGGGAACAGTTTAATTGTCTCTTTATGAATATTTGACAATAAAGGAATTCATAAAACTGGCATTTGTTAATAACCCTTTTCTCAGACCATCCTCCCCTTGGGACTCTAAATTAGAAAGGAAAAGAACAAGGTCATCTTAAAGCAGGAAAAAAAAAAAAATTACAAGAAATCACTTGCAGTTGCTAAGGAGCAAGAGACCAAAACCTTTTTAGCTATTAATGCAAATTCCCCACACAATGGATGTTCACTATAATGGCCTCCTTCCATCTCAATGTGATATTCATTAAAATGTTTTAATATAGGTTATGGAAAATCTTGAAGAAGGCTTTATATAGAAAGTCAAATTTGTAGTGGACTTTTGGAGGGTCCCATTTAAGTCATTGCTGGCATTCACCGTTCTTTCCATTAGCAACGACCTTTACCTGACAATGGGCTCCTGCCCTGTAATGGCTTGTTTGTCCCTGTTGCTTGTCTCTTCTAAACCTCCTTCTGTGTTCAATTTCATAGTGCATCTTAGAAAGGCTGCATTCTCCTGCAGAAGGAAGGCGCAAATAAGCATGTGCAATGAGGAACAAAAGAAGAAAGTGTGGCCTTTATCCTTTTTATTGTTTCAAGAAAATTTAGATATTCCATTCTTTTTATCATCTACACAGTTTAAAATTCTGAAAACAGAACAGGACTATAAATCTCACAGAACTGAATATTCCTTCGATTACTCTGTTACTTGCTTAGGAATGAAATTCAGTTGAAATAGTAGTGAGCTTAAAATCAAGACAAGGGTGCCCACTCTCACCACTACCATTCAACATAGTTTTGGAAGTTTTGGCCACAGCAATCAGAGCAGAAAAAGAAATAAAAGGAATCCAAATTGAAAAAGAAGAAGTAAAACTCTCACTGTTTGCAGATGACATGATCCTCTACATCAGATCAGTTGCTCAGTCATGTCCAATTCTTTGCAACCCCATGAATCGCAGCACGCCAGGCCTCCCTGTCCATCACCAACTCCCGGGGTTCACAGAGACTCATGTCCATCGAGTCAGTCATGCCATCCAGCCATCTCATCCTCTGTCGTCCCCTTCTCCTCTTGCCCCCAATCCCTCCCAGCATCAGAGTCTTTTCCAATGAGTCAACTCTTCGCACGAGGTGGCCAAAGGACTGGAGTTTCAGCTTTAGCATCTTTCCTGCAAAGAAATCCCAGGGCTGATCTCCTTCAGAATGGACTGGTTGGATCTCCTTGCAGTCCAAGGGACTCTCAAGAGTCTTCTCCAACACCACAGTTCAAAAGCATCAATTCTTCGGCACTCAGCCTTCTTCACAGTCCAACTCTCACATCCATACATGACCACAGGAAAAACCATAGCCTTGACTAGACGAAACTTTGTTGGTAAAGTAATGTCTCTGCTTTTGAATATGCTATCTAGGTTGGTCATAACTTTCCTTCCAAGGAGTAAGCGTCTTTTAATTTCATGGCTGCAGTCACCATCTGTAGTGATTTTGGAGCCCAGAAAAATAAAGTCTGACACTGTTTCCACTGTTTCCCCATCTATTTCCCATGAAGTGATGGGACCAGATGCCATGATCTTCGTTTTCTGAATGTTGAGCTTTAAGCCAACTTTTTCATTCTCCACTTTCACTTTCATCAAGAGGCTTTTTAGTTCCTCTTCACTTTCTGTCATAAGGGTGGTGTCATCTACATATCTGAGGTTATTGAGATTTCTCCCGGCAATCTTGATTCCAGCTTGTGTTTCTTCCAGTCAAGAAAACCCTAAAGACTCCACCAGAAAATTATTAGAGCTAATCAATGAATATAGTAAAGTTGCAGGATATAAAATTAACACACAGAAATCCCTTGCATTCCTATACACTAACAATGAGAAAACAGAAAGAGAAATTAAGAAAACAATTCTATTCGCCATTCCAATGAAAAGAATAAAGTACTTAGGAATATATCTACCTAAAGAAACAAAAGACCTATATATAGAAAACTATAAAACACTGGTGAAAGAAATCAAAGAGGACACTAATAGATGGAAAAATATACCATGTTCATGGATCGGAAGAATCAATATAGTGAAAATGAATATACTACCCAAAGCAATCTATAGATTCAATGCAATCCCTATAAAGCTACCAGTGGTATTTTTCACAGAGCTAGAACAAATAATTTCACAGTTTGTATGGAAATACAAAAAACCTCAAATAGCAAAAGCAATCTTGAGAAAGAAGAATGGAGCTGGAGGAATCAACTTGCCTGACTTCAGGCTCTACTACAAAGCCACAGTCATCAAGACAGTATGGTACTGGCACAAATACAGAAATATAGATCAATGGAACAAAGTAGAAAGCCCAGAGATAAATCCACGCACATATGGACACCTTATCTTTGACAAAGGAGGCAAGAATATACAATGGATTAAAGACAATCTCTTTAACAAGTGGTGCTGGGAAAGCTGGTCAACCACTTGTAAAAGAATGAAACTAGAACACTTTCTAACACCATACACAAAAATAAACTCAAAATGGATTAAAGATCTAAACCTAAGACCAGAAACTATAAAACTCCTAGAGGAAAACATAGGCAAAACATTTTCTGACATAAATCACAGCAGGATCCTTTATGACCCACCTCCCAGAGTAATGGAAATAAGAGCAAAAAAAAAAAAAAGGGACGTAATTAAACTTAAAAACTTTTGCACAATGAAGGAAACTATAAGCAAGGTGAAAAGACAGCCTTCAGAATGGGAGAAAATAATAGCAAATGAAGCAACTGACAAAGAATTAATCTCAAAAATATGCAAGCAACTCCTGCAGCTCAAATCCAGAAAAATAAACGACCTAATCAAAAAATGGGCCAAAGAACTAAATAGACATTTCTCCAAAGAAGACATACAGATGGCTAACAAATACATGAAAAGATGCTCAACATCACTCATTATCAGAGAAATGCAAATCAAAACCACTATGAGGTACCATTTCATGGCAGTCAGAATGGCTGAGATCCAAAAGTTTACAAACAATAAATGCTGGAGAGGGTGTGGAGAAAAGGGAACCCTCTTACACTGTTGGTGGGAGTGCAAACTAGTACAGCCACTATGGAGAACAGTGTGGAGATTCCTTAAAAAACTGGAAATAGAACTGCCATACGACCCAGCAATCCCACTGCTGGGCATACACACCAAGGAAACCAAAATTGAAAGAGACACGTGTACCCCACTGTTCATCGCAGCACTGTTTATAATAGCCAGGACATGGAAGCAACCTAGATGTCCATCAGCAGACTACTGGATAAGGAAGCTGTGGTACATATACACAATGGAGTATTACTCAGTCATTAAAAGGAATACATTTGAATCAGTTCTAATGAGGTGGATGAAACTGGAGCCTATTATACAGAATGAGGTAAGCCAGAAAGAAAAATACCAATGCACTATACTAACGCATATATATGGAATTTAGAAAGATGGTAGCAATAACCCTGTAAGCAAGACAGCAAAAAGAGACAGATGTATAGAACAGTCTTTTGGACTCTGGACAAGGGTGGGATGATTTGGGAGAATGGCATTGAAACGTGTATAATATGTGAAACAGATCACCAGTCCAGGTTCGATGCATGATACAGGATGCTCAGGGCTGGTGCACTAGGATGACCCAGAGGGATGGATGGGCAGGTAGGTGGGAGGGGGGTTCAGGAGGGGGAACACGTGTATACCCATGGTGGATTCATGTTGATGTATGGCAAAACCAATACAATATTGTAAAGTAACTAGCCTCCAATTAAGATAAATAAATTTATATTTAAGAAAGAAAATCAAAAGACTTGAAGCATTGAGAGAATTGAATGTTTGGATTTTTTTCATTTGAAAGTTTTGCTGCTTAACTTATAGCTGCTCCATTCCTCCAGCCTCTCCTTTACGTATTTACCAACCCGAAAATATCACCTCCCCAGCATTCAGTGTTCACACACACACACGCAAACAGGGAAACATGTCAAGCCACTTTTGCCACGAGCTAGATTGGTGATTTTAACAAATCCTTTTCCCTTTCTCATACTTCAACTACAAAAATATGTTGATAGAGCTGGAAAGGAAAGTGTTCTTTAACAATCTTTCAAATTGTTTCCTTTAATGTTCTAAGATTTTTATTTAACTTTGCTTGGGCAAAGAATGAGATATATCTTCCCCATCACCACTCCTTTTAAAAATTTTATTTTGCATACATTGCACATGTCTCTGGACTAGGCACTCTATAGACATTTGAATCAATGAAGATAATTCTCTGTTTATAATAAATAAATAAACATTTTATACAGAAGCATACAAGGTAGAATAACAGTAGTAACCAAGTAGAGTTCAGAATTACAGGGAGATTTGATCAGATGAGATAGCCAGAGTTCAAGCTATGTTTAAAATCAGAGTTCTGTTACTATTCTGTACCTTGTCAGTAGGGCTTCCCAAGTAGGGCAGTGCTAAAGAATCTGACTGCCAATGCAGGAGACACAAGAGACTCAGGTTTGAAAGCTGGGTCAGTAAGATCCCCTGGAGTAAGAAATGGCAACTGACTCCAGTATTCTTGCCTGGAGAATCCCATGGACAGATGAGCCTAGCAGGCTACAGTCCATGGGGTCGCAAAGAGTTGGAAATGACTGAAGAGGCAATACGTGAACCATGAACTTCCAGATGTTCAAGCTGGTTTTAGAAAAGGCAGAGGAACCAGAGATCAAATTGCCAACATCCGCTGGATCATGGAAAAAGCAAGAGAGTTCCAGAAAAACATCTGCTTCTGCTTTATTGACTATGCCAAAGCCTTTGACTGTGTGGATCACAATAAACTGTGGAAAATTCTGAAAGAGATGGGAATACCAGACCACCTGACCTGCGTCTTGAGAAACCTATATGCAGGTCAGGAAGCAACAGTCAGAACTGGACATGGAACAACAGACTGGTTCCAAATAGGAAAAGGAGTTTGTCAAGGCTGTGTATTGTCACCCTGCTTATTTAACGTATATGCAGAGTACATCATGAGAAACGCTGGGCTGGAAGAAGCACAAGCTGGAATCAAGATTGCCGGGAGAAATCTCAATAACCTCAGATATGCAGATGACACCACTCTTATGGCAGAAAGTGAAGAGGAACTAAAAAGCCTCTTGATGAAAGTGAAAGAGGAGAATGAAAAAGTTGGCTTAAAGCTCAACATTCAGAAAACAAAGATCATGGCATCCGGTCCCATCACTTCATGGGAAATAGATGGGGAAACAGTGGAAATGGTGGCTGACTTTATTTTCTTGGGCTCCAAAATCACTGCAGATGGTGACTGCAGCCATGAAATTAAAAGATGCTTGCTCCTTGGAAGGAACATTATGACCAACCTAGATAGCATATTCAAAAGCAGAGACATTACTTTGCCAACAAAGGTCTGTCTAGTCAAGGCTATGGTTTTTCCAGTGGTCATGTATGGATGTGAGAGTTGGACTGTGAGGAAAGCTGAGTGCTGAAGAATTGATGCTTTTGAACTGTGGTGTTGGAGAAGACTCTTGAGAGTCCCTTGGACTGCAAGGAGATCCAACCAGTCCATCCTAAAGGAGACCAGTCCTGGGTGTTCATTGGAAGGACTGATGCTGAAGCTGAAACTTCAATACTTGGGCCACCTCATTCGAAGAGCTGACTCATTGGAAAAGACCCTGATGCTGGGAGGGATTGAGGGCTGGAGGAGAAGGGGACAACAGAGGATGAGATGGTTGGATGGCATCACCGACTTGATGGACATGAGTTTGAGTGAGGTCAGGGAATTGGTGATGGACAGGGAGGCTGCAATTCATGGGGTTGCAGAGTTGGACATGACTGAGCGACTGAACTGAACTGACTTAGCACACGAGCATACCAATACAGTTCAATGACAAAAGGGCATTTTTTTGGTAAATGTTACAATAAGGAAATCATTCTGTGCTACAATTGGGATTTCATTAATGTTTTCTTTCATATTTGCCTTTAAAATGCAGTCGTCTTCTGATTAATTCAAATTATTTCTCTTGTATTTATTCAAAAGAGGAAGGCAAGTAATACCAATGTAGTAGTTTCAGATTAGAGGAACTTTTCAGAATGCAGTTAATAGGAGAGGAGAGACTTTTTCTGACACCTGACTGTGTCACAGTCAGGTGACCTCATCCACTTCGGACACTGCCCTTCAAGCTTTGCCCCTCCCTCCTCTTCCTTCCTCTCTTCTTTCCTCTCTTCCTTTCAACCCCTGCATCCCCTCTTCTGTCTGCACCCTTCCCAGAAAACCTCATGACTGAGTCTATATGTTGCCAGCTTTTACTGTGTACATCCTCAGGCATCCCATCTACGCGGTCTGCTCTTTCTGTAGTGTTGTCCTGCACTCCCAGAATTGCCTATCTCACCCTGGATGAACACCAGTTGTAAAACTGATGAGAACAGGTCTCAATAATTAATGTGCCAATCCTGACCTAAGATCACCCTAATGCCAACAGCCACTAAGGTGTCAAGCTTAATCATTGCTGCATTGCTGCCCACTCCCCAAATCCTATAAATTTTAACTCATTCATTCATATATGAAAGAATTTTCCTTTTCATGGGTATGTATTCATTTATTCAACCAATCTATATTAATAAGACTTCAATATATAGGACACAGCTTTCCTTAGTGCTTTAGAAAGTGAGAGTATAAATAAAGCATGGTTCTGTTGATTTTCTGTCTGTAATATGTATTATATTTGCTCCTATATTATCAAATTTATCATCACTTACTTGACTCAAATACCTAGCTACCTCATTACCTGAGCTCTACTGCCTTCAGTTTATTCCACATCAACATAGTAGTCTTCCCAAAGAATTCCCCAGAATTTGTCACTCCTTTGATAAAAGCAAGCAACAGTAAAAACAAATGCAATGAAAATTTCTTCAGTTCAGTCACTCAGTTATGTCCGACTCACTGTGACTCCATGGACTGCAGCACGCCAGGCTTCCCTGTCCATCACCAACTCCCGGAGTTTGCTCCAACTCATGTCTATTGAGTTGGTGATGCCACCCAACCACCTCATCCTCTGTCACCCCCTTCTTCTCCTGCCTTCAATCTTCTCCAGTATCAGGATCATTTCCAATGAGTCAGTTCTCTTCATATCAGGTGGCCAAAGTAAAAATCTCTTGCTGCTGCTAAGTCACTTCAGTCATGTGTGACTCTATGCAACCCCATCGACGGCAGCCCACCAGGCTTCCTGTCCCTGGGATTCTCCAGGCAAGAACACTGGAGTGGGTTGCCATTTCCTTCTCCAAAGCATGAAAGTGAAACGTGAAAGTGAAACCGTTGCCTAAATTGGTAAGAAAGGTTTTCCAGTAGTGTTAGTAGCTCCAGACCAAAGGAATTAGTGCATAAACTACCTTTACCATGGAGTTTCCCAGGAGGCTCAGTCATAAAGAATCCACCTACAAAGCAGGAGACATGGGTTCGATCCCTGGTGGGGAAGATCCCCTGAATAAGGAAATGGCAATTCACTACACTATTCTTGCTTGGAAAATCCCATGGACAGATGAGCCTGGGAAGTTACAGTCCATGGGGTTGCAGAGAGTCAGACACTACTCAGCAACTAAACCACCACCACCTCACCTTTACCATGAGATACTTGGAGTAATCAAACTCCATAAAAATTGAGATTTTTAAGAATCATTTTAGCTTTCTTTTTTTATTTTCTCCAAATTAATGAGGTTCATCTGCCTTTTTGAATGTTGAAAGGTATCTCCCTGTATTATTACATATTTAGTAAACTATGTTGGTTTACTGTCTTGCTAAGAATGAGGAAAATGAAGAAAGCTAAATAATATTATACAAAATGTCATTTTTATGGCAAAGGCTAGTGTAGCTCCATCCTGGGAAACAAGATGAGTGTGTTCTTTACTCTAGAGAGGAGACATTCTGCTTTCTGTCTTCCCCTTTTCAGGGTGCAATAGCAAAACTGCTCCTACGAATAACCAAACCAAACAAAATTTGCAATACATATGTCCATCAAATAGTGTCTTTGAGCCCTATTTTTTTTTCTCTTTTGAATGATTCCTAATGATGGCTCCTTTTGCCTGAAGAGTCGTTTCACTTTAAGGGCTTCCGTTTCTAATGGCCACCCCACTCCCACCAACTTTTCCCCTTTGATCTGTACCATCCACTATGGTAACTAACATTCAGTAGACATTAAAAAAAAATTTTATGTATTTATTTTTAATTGGATGAAAATTACTTTACAGTATTCTGTTCACTTCTGCCAAACATCAACATGAATCAGCCATAGATATACCTGTGTCCCCTGCCTCTTATATTCAGTAGATACTTAATGACTGTTTCACAAAAATACAATTTCTACCTTCAATAAAAAAGTAAACATTAACACTTAAAAGACTGATCAGATATAAACTAATCCAAGACATAGTCCTTCCTTTCCTGAAAGGCTGTTGGCTGGTGACATTATGCAAAAGAATACTCTACAGAGACCCTGCTGCACAGTACTGGAAATTGCCTTTTGTTGTTCAGCATGTCTCCTCTCCTTCTTCTTTGGGTTTTATAGCTGGAGGCAGGTGGCTCATTACAGCTTGAAAAAACTTGCCCCAAATTCAATTCCTGGGTTCTCTGCAGGAGGAGGCTTGTGTTGAGCCTCGATGCATTTGTTTGCTTTTTTTGTTTTTCTCTATAGTCAACATGGAATTCACTTAAATTGATTAGCATTTAGAGTTAGAGCCATTGCAAAGTGTTCTGAAAACACACTTCCACATCCAGAACCAGGCTGCTGTTTAATTGCTGCTAGTGGGTTTTCACTTCTTATTCACAACTCAGATGATGGAAAGTTTGCTATGTAGAGTCAGAAGTTAGATGAGTTTTTGTGATCTTTAGAAGTCATTTGAAGGAGAATTTATTACAGTTTGGCAATAACATTTTATTATATCTGACAATAAAATAAACGTATCTACATATATATACACAAAAGTATACATATATAGTATATTATATATGTTTAATATATGTCATACATATATACACACAACTGAATAAGAGAAAAAAATGTTGAGGAAAAACATTATAAATCAAAAGAAATAGGAGCATTTTTCTCATTTTACAGACAATAAAAAAAGTGAGATAGAAAGGTTAAGTGTCTTGTTGAAAACCATCAAACAAGTGAGTGATGTATTTGAGAAAAAAATCTAGGATACTCTCAGCCTCATTCTCTATCCCCTAATCCTGAAACTACATTTCCAATTTTACACTCCCTCTCACAATGTCTTTCTACTAGACACTACCTTTGTCAGTGAAAAAAGGCAGCTCTATTCTCTAGTCCTATGAAGTCCCATTTTTTGTGGTCAGTTGCGAACTACCTGCATAAGGACTTCATACAAGTTTTATCAGACAAAGTCATTTTATTTGATCTTCCAGGACTATTCTTGTTTAATTACAATTGCCAACTGATTTCATAATTACCAGAAACAACCCTTTAGTTTAATATTCTAATTAAAAAATTTTAAACATGCATATATACAGTGTTAAAAGGGAGTTAATTCAATAGGACTTCTAATGAAAACAGTTGATCCCCGCCCCTGCCTCAAAACTCAGAGAAAACTACTTTAGCAGTTTCCGGATGTAGTTCTTCTTTTGGTTACCATTACATTTTCAAGTAAGGTGCTTATGTTATCATTTCTCCATCTATCTTCTTTTACAGTTACCTTATAACAGGTTAATAGTTTCAGATTTATCATCACTTCATGCACACCCATAAAATGTCAGTATTTCTGGTTCTTCTCTTTGATAACTTTAGACGACAGGTTTAAGGCAGTGAGTGTATCTGGTATTTTCACATTATTCTGGCTTGAATTACGTCCCCCACGCTCCAAGTGCATATGCTGAAGTCCTCATCTCAAAATGCAATCTTATTTGGAGAACAGGTTGTTTATAGAAGTGATCCAATTAAAGTGAGGTCTTTAGAGTGATCCCTAATGCCACATGGCTGGTGTCCCTTTAAAAGGGGGAGATCTGGACACAGATACAGGCACAGAGGGAAGACAGTGTGAAGGGACACAGAAAGAAGATGGCCATAGGGCAAGGAGAGACGCCGGAAAGAGACCCCTGCCTCACAGCCTTCAGAAGGAGCCGCCACGCCAGCACCTCGACCTCAGACTGCCGGCTTTCAGAGCTGTGAAGCGATACACTCGCGCTATTGTCCATTCAGGGTTTGGCCCTTTGCTAAGGCAGCACCGGGGAATCAGCACACAAAGGCACGCAATCCAGTGTCTCCTGACCACACACCACCATACACACTGCTGTTGTTTGGTTGCTAAATTGTGTCTGGCCCTTTTGTGATCCCATTCACTGTAGCACACCAGGCTCCTCTGTCCACGGGATTTCCCAAGCAAGAAAACTGGAGTGGGTTACTATTTCCTTCTCCAGGGATCTTCGCGACCTAGGGATCAAGCCCACATCTCCTGCACTGATAGGCACATTCTTTGCCCCTGAGCCACAAGTGAAGCCGGAGTATACACACCTCTCAGCTACACACTGGTTTTCCCAGTAGGGGACTGAAGGGAGTGTAGTTTCCACAGCCTTGGTCAGAGAGCTCCAAGCCTCTGCAACTGGGGCTGCTTCTCTCAGGTGAAAAACTGCTTTTATTTTATTACTTTTTTTTTTTTTTTTGAGTCTATGAAAACGCTTTTTCAAAGCAGAAAATTTTACTTAAAAGTCTTTTAAAAGTTCAACACAAAACTGAGACTGAAAAAGAAATAGATGCTCATTAATTTCGGGAGCATATGCTGTCATGATTTTCCAACTGCTTTTTTTTCCCTACACCTAGCCTCTTCTTCCGGCCGAGTCATAGTTGTAGAATAACACCACATATGGGAGATGATCTATTTCAGTTAGCCAATGAGCCAGCGGAGTGTATAACATCATTACCAAATCCTCCAAGAAACATTTCTTTGAGAGAGAGAGATATGCTTAGGATTCAGAGTAATTATGGGAGCGAGAAGTACAAAATGGGTGGATGGATAAGGGATTAAATGAAGAGTTACTGAAGGTCGCAGAGCTTTGTCTGTTCTTAAATAATTATGTGACCTTGAGAGAACTATTTAGCTTGTATAAGAATATCTTTGGTTAAATAGTACAGAAGGATAACAGAATGTTCTTTTTCAAAAATTTCTAAGAATATTTGGTTTAAATCGACTATAAATTGTTCAAAGCCACTTCAGAGATGTTTACTATGTTGAACCATTAGAATTTTTACTTGCTCATGAAAGTTTTGGAAGAAATGTCATTAGTTGAAATTATTTTAAGCAGAAGTATAATTTCACCGGAAACATAAAAAATAAGGTTATTCTGTCAAACTGCCACTTGTATGTGGACTATAGGACTTTGAGAACTATTACTTGGCAAGTTCACCTTGCTGACAGGCAAGCATCTATAAAAGCACAATGTTTCCATTTAACTTTGAATGTTATGCTCTTTATTGAGAGATTCTATTCTTAAAAAAAAAAAAAAATGTGTTCTCCGACAGGAAAGTAATATGTTTCTCATCGTATTTTGTCATTTTGATTTAGACCAGAGTCTCAACTCTTCTTCTGAAATTAGACAATAGATGTTAGTTTCTTCCCTTTAATCTCACGCCCTGAATGTCCTTTTTATTGAATATTAACCCAAATATGTTTTTTGCGCTTAAAGAACTGACTCAACTCTCTGAAAAAAAAAAAAATACTGGGACCATGAAATGTTAAAGGAGACTTTAAGACCTAATGTAGTTTATGAAATGTGCCAAAGAAGAAAACAATGTTATAAGCAATGATGAAAATCACCTCGTGTTAACCTAGCTGGCTTCCCTTTCCAAAGCCTCCCAGACTGCCACTGGATTAGTTAGGCCAGAATTGATCCTTTAGTCCAGAATTAAAAATTCAGTTTCATCATCCCTGCACTATTCTGCATTTACTTTTTGATCTAAAGAGATCCGAATGCTCCCTGTTTCTCTCTTGAATGCATTACCTTCTTTGCCACCGCCCAGTAAACTGCTGGCTCCAGATACAGAGCTTCATACTAAGTTTGAAAGTGAATATAGGTCAGGAACACAGCAGGGCCATGTACCGTAATTTGTCCACCAGCCTGACTCATTTTATGTTCTAATCTCAGTAAGAGGGTGCTGATTCTTTCCTAAGTGGTAATTGCACCTGCAGTACTAAATCCCTCTACATGCCTGGAAAAGCACACTCACCATCAACTTGCAATCATTTCCTGCCGTGCACCACAATAGCTCCTATGAACTTGCTGGCCTCGACCTTCAGAACGAACCCCTGGCTCTCTCTATCAGGGGTAGTTCTGCACCTCCCACAAGGCACGCTGTTAATGTCAGCAGGAGGCCAGGCATAAGATGTACCAGGACTTTAGATCAGTGTCCTGCGTCGCACTCCAAGCCTCCAGGGAGAGGTTTCCTTTGCTGCCTTGAACCTTAGGAATTCTTTTTCATCCAGGATTCAGTCTGAGACATAAAAATATCAGTGGTAGAGATTTTTGCTTGAAATTCTAAACTTAAATCCATTAATCTAACTGTAAATAGTATACAGTGAAAAAATACTAGGTCTTTGCTTTATGAGACAGAGAATTCAGAGTGGCTGCCTTTTCTTCCTCCTCTGCATATGTTTGTTAGTTTGTGCTCAGTTGTCTCCGACTCTTTTCAACCCCATGGATTGTAGTCTGCCAGGCTCCTCTGTCCATGGAATGTCCCAGGCAAGAATATTGGAGCGTTGCCATTTCCTGCTCCAAAGGATCTACCCAATCCAGGGGTCGAACCCATGTCTCTTGCGTCTCCTGCATTGGCAGGTGGTAGTTCTAAGAAAAAACAAACTGTACAAAATAAACCTGCTTCTGTTTGTAATACAAACAGAATCAGGCAGCAGTTCATCATTGTGACTCACCTCGACATTGCAAATGCTCCAATATCTGTGATGATTCTTTTAAGTTTTAATACATATTCTGATTCAGTGGTTGGATTTAAACAAATCGAACATGAGGTCAATGTCTGCTTTCTCTCCTTCACTTCTTAGACTATTGATTCCTTAGGAGTCCTTTACTTACAAGAGTTTGGCTGAGGATTTTGGCATCACTGGACTAGCTCTAGTTTCTGGTACACTGATATATCTAATATATAATAAATATTTGTTGAATAAATGGGTGAATGAATGGGGGTGTTTTACCCCCTTAACTAAGTTCAAACTGGAAAGTCTAGATGGTGTCAGCAGTTGAGTAACAGATTTGATAAAGTTCATTAAAAGTGAATGGAAATGAAGATGGGGATGAGCAATGAACAGACTAAAATAAGAAAATAATCATTAGATGGAAAATTAATTCAAATTACAGTTTTCTAATCTACACTTTTTGGGGAAAAAGTTTACATTACTACTGTGCAGCACAGGAAACAAATAGGGGGAAAGAAACTGCAGTTGTTAGGAGTAAATAAAACTAAGGAATAGACGAGTAAAAGGAAGACTTGTCATTAAGAACCTTTTCTTCTCGCTTAGGATAAAGGCTCTTAGCAGACAGTGCTACTGGACTGTTTTCTCACCTGTTGTGACTTAACAGAATGGAAAATCCTGAGATAAAAGATGCTGGATAAAAGACGGAGGGTGTTCTTTAGGATATGCAAGGTACAATAATCAGAATTTTAATAAACAGCAGTATCAGGACCCTGGAAACCTGAGTGAGACAATGGTAGAGGAAAATTACAAAAGGAGACATGGAGAAGGAGGTACATAAAAAGGCAATCTTCTAAGTCAGAACCGAAAAAACAAATACATTATTGCCTATATAAGGAATCTAGAAAAATGATACTGATGAACTTATTTTCAGGGCAGTAATAGAGATGCAGACATAGAGGATGGACTTGTAGACACGGGAGGAAGGGGAGGGTGGGATACATTGAGAGTAATACTGACATATACGCACTACTATTTGTAAATGTGGCTCCCGTGGCGACTCAGTAAAGAATCCTCCTGCAATGCAGCAGACCTGGGTTTGATCCCTGGGTTGGGAAGATCTGCTGAGGAGGGCATGGCAACCACTCCAGTATTCTTGCCTGGAGAATCCCCATGGACAGAGGAGCCTGGTGGTCTATAGTCCATGGGGTCACAAAAAGTCAGACACGACGGAGCGACTAAGCACAGCACAGCACATGTGTAAATTAGATAGCTAATGGGAAGTGAACCAAGGGTTCTGTTGGTTTTTACACGGTTGAAATTTTATCCTTCACTTCAAGAAACTTGTCTTATAAAAGTGAGACTCTTCAACATACAACTCCCATTTTACTCTTGAAGATGGATGCATACATACCCTTTGGGAGAGGATTTCCTAGCACTGTTTTAATTAATGGTGGTAATAATGCTACTACTTAATTTTTTCACTGTATCTGCCAGAAACATTCTAGACTTTTCTCTTTCTTAGTGTCATAGACTCAGAAATTCACAAAGGAAGTCTGGAGGCATCTGTATCTTACAAAATGCCGACAAAGAGAACAAGGCTCTTGTGTCGTACAGAGGCACATTTCCATCCCTCTCTCACCATGACCCCACTAAAGTCACCTCTAAAAGTAATGTCTGGTATATATAATAATATGCTCAGTAAAAAAAAAAGTTGAAATGAAAGTAGGAGTGAGTATGTAATTTATGCTTGAAAATTCTCTGCCACACCCTTAGAATGAGAAAATTGTACTCAAGACACTGACAGCAATGCTGTATATGTATTAAGGTTGATACTTTTAGCCTCTGCGAACCCCAGTTGAACACTAAATCACTGAAGGTGAAAAGAAAACTAAATATTTTGGGGAAAAGCCAAAAATATTAAAATAAGCTGAGCTTAGCCAGAGCTTGCAGCCAATTTCACTTGGCAGGATTGCTTTCATCAAAATATGGAATTCGATGTAAATCATTTAGAATTGAATAGGCAATTTCAGCTGCCCAACCACTTCAAGAGAACTATTAACAAATTTATTAATTAATCCATATTTATCAAGCATCTACTTTACTCGATACTTTGCCTTAGGCACCATTTAAGACTTGCTTCCATGAGCTTATCACTTGAAACATAAAGCATTTCTAGATCTAACAAAGATGCATTTAATCTTATACACATGCACTTCATCCTACATAAAAATGCAGCGAGCATTATCTGAACATGAATGATTTCTTAATTACTACAAAAATAATCATATCTATGTCAACTGAAAAAACACATGCAATCTAAAACTTATGTTTTATTTAGGGGACATTTTTAGAACTTAAATCTAGCCTAGGAGGCAGCATCTCAAGTAACCCCAAGAGAACTATTCTGAGGAGGCATGAGGAGGAGCCAGGTTATATAAAAGTTTACAACAAAGGGCAGGTAGTCTGAACATTAAACTTTTTTTGTAAACTGGATATCTCAAGTTAAGGAATTTAGCGCTTTTCTACAGATGGGAAGATGTAAGAGTCTGGGCTCACTGAAATCATTACTTTGAAATGTCCCTCCCCCATCTGGGGCTAAGTTCCTGGTTTTCCACATCCTGAGCTTTCTCAGGGCTCACCCTGGGGAGTGGCTGCAGTTTGACGGCTGCTAGATGGTGGGTGTTCTTCCTTCCCTGAGTTCCCTCAAGGCTCACCAGCTCACCGTGTGCAGTGGCTGCAGTGGCTATGACATCCTTCGTTCAATGACATGGCAAGAAATACTTCATTTCTCATCCACATGAAAAATCATGTGGGATGTTTCCCATTTTGTAATGCTTTTGCAGGAAGCACTGTCCTGTCCGTCTCTTCTGCCTACAACACTTTCCACCTGCTTCTCCTCAACTCCTTTTAGGCAGGCCTTCTCCCTACTGGAAAAGTTGGAGCCCAGCATAAGAAGCACTTACATTTATTAATTTCTCTGTCACTCAATACATGTTTATTGACAACCAAATATGTACCAGGACATTACCAGGTGAACAAAGTTGCACAGAAATGTCTATATAATTGGGTAAGACAGAAAAAGTACTGAACGTATGGGCATGAGTACGTGTTTCAAAATAATTCCAAATTGTTGTGTGAGCCATGAAGGAAAAGAATGGTGCATCACTAAAAGTTAAAAATGAAAAGATATTTTAGATAAGATAGTAAAATAAATAAGCCACTCCAAGGGGAAGAATGCAAAGAAACCAGTCAGGGAGATTGGTGGGATAAATATTCCAGGTGGGAGGAAACATATGGAAAATATCAAAGTCGGGGGAGCAGAAACAGATGCAGCTGGACTCAAGGAAACAGAGAAATCCAGTGTGGCAGGAAGATATTTTAAAGGTGTGAAAGCATGAAAAGTACTACAATAATAATAATAGAGGTTTTAGTGAGAGTCAGGGGTGGCTCTGATCTCTTCTTAGGCATTATCTTCTTTGATCTATACAACAAATCGATAATGTAGGTATTATGATGCTCTCTATTTTACAAATGAAGGAAACTGAGGCAGGCAGAAAGTAGCTTGCAGAGATTGCAAGTAAGATTTCAACAAGGATTTGGATGTAAGAGTTCCCATACATTAAACTACTACATTAGACTGTTTAGGTATTATATCAGACAGGCCATGGCCAGCTCACCCAGAGATGATGAGGCCATGCTAAAATTCTTAAGTGTGATTCGAGCTCAATGAAAAGCAATGGATAGCTTCAAGCAGAGAGGAAGCCACCAATTCTATGGGAAGCTGATGGAAGTTTTAGGTTGATGAGCACTGAAAAGTTTCCATTAGATTTGTCCTGATGAAAGCCACTGGTCCTGTGGGCAGGAATGGTTGGATTGGAATGGTGGAAGCAGATACCACGTTAGAACGGAGAGCACATTAGGAATGGACTCCTTGAAGCATGATGGGAGCATAAGTAGACAGCTTCCTCTTTGCTGAGGTTTGTCTTAGAGGAGAGCAGAGAAATTGAGTGGCGGCTACTGGGAAAATATGGCACCAAGGGAAGTGTTTTGCATTCAAATGATAGCGGCCATAGAATGTGTTTGTACGCTAATAGGCATTAGCTATTACTTAACACTCCCTTTGATTTCCAGTTAAGGTTGATTCTGTCCTGACTGCTAATGTTGTGTGAGATTAAGATCAATACCAGGCAACTAAAATCAACAAATCTTTGTTCCATGCCTGCTATGCATTACACACTGCTGCTATGATTCAAAATCTAAAGGTTTTTGTGAGCCTTCCCATTATTTTGACCTCCTCCCTTCTCCTCTTGAGTAGAGAGCCTTGATGTCTATATCTTCAACTTGCTGCTTCCTAAGATGAGAAAACCTCTGTCATTTAGGACAGTGTTCAGTCGCTTCAGTTGTAAGTAACATTGCAGTCCCATGGCCTGTAGCCCGCCAGGCTCCTCTGTCCATGGGATTCTCCAGGCAGGATCACTGCACTGGGTTGCCGTGCCCTCCAGGGGATCTTGCTGACCCAGGGATCAGAGCCACTCCTCCTGTGTCTCCTGCATTGCAGCCAAATTCTTTACCACTGAGCTACCAAGGAAGCCCTGGTAAGAACAGTGCTAACCACTGTAACATATAAACTAAAAAATTCAGTGGGTAGACACAGTACAAGTTTATTTTGTTTTCGTGAGAAACTCGGCTTGAGGGGCAATCTCTTGTCCCTACAATGACCCGAACCCAGGCTAATCTTCGTGGAAGCCTGTACACAAGCCAGTGAAAAGTGAGGAGAGGAAGGATCACTTGTAGGCGGCGGCCGCATGCCAGTGCATCACTCTCAAGTGCAGATCACGGCTCTTATATGTCACAGGCTAGAGCTCAGTCCCAAGTGCAAGACTAGCTGCGTGGAAACCCGGTAAACGTGCTTTGGCTGTGCACTGAGGAAGAAGAGGAGCAGGGTCAGGGGCACAGACAGACTGGCACCTGTCTCAGCTCCGTGTCTGACCACTGGCTCCTTGGATGAGTCAGAGCACGCTGTCACCCACTCCCTCCTTTCAATTTTTCTGTACTTAATTCCTGTACTAATGACTGACTGAACAGATCGAAAACTCTTCCTCTAAGGCAAAATTTCTGCCTCTGTTGTTCCCTTTAATGTTGCCAAAATCACAGACTGACACTTGCTTTACTCTGACTGCCAAGGGAAGTAGCCAACACTTCCTATAAAGGTGAGCCTCATTAACAGTTTAACTCCAATCATAACCACAAGAACAATTGCTGGGCCACAGTCACAAACCAAACCAACCCAACCCAGCAAAAGGCAGCTCCCTCCACCAAAAGATACTCGTTAAAGACAAATCTTTCTTATAGAGATGTATTGCTTCAGAGGATTTTATTAAGTCATATTCATAAGAATTCTAGGAAGCAGAAATGTTCACCTTTTTATATTTTATGGATGAGGAAATTGATAGAGAGGTTAAGTTTCATTTAACTCATACAGGGTTGGTGCTAGAGTGTTTGAAAAACTCTTATTTCTGAAGCTTGGTAGATGATCTTCTTTCATTTGGGACAGTGTTCTTTTTTCTGTAGGAAATGTGGAAAAACTCACAGAAAATTCAAAATCAGTTCAATTCAGTCGCTCAGTCTTGTCCGGCTCTTTGCGACCCCATGAACCGCAGCACGCCAGGCCTCCCTGTCCATCACCAACTCCCGGAGTTCACTCAAACTCATGTCCATCAAGTCAGTGATGCCATCCAGCCATCTCATCCTCTGTCATCCCCTTCTCCTCCTGCCTTTAATCTTTCCCAGCATTAGGGTCTTTTCAAATGAGGCAGTTCTTTGCATCAGGTGGCCAAAGTATTGGAGTTTCAGCTTCAGCATCAGTCCTTCCAATGAACACTCAGGACTGATCTCCTTTAGAATGGACTGGTTGGATCTCCTTGCAGTCCAAGGGACTCTCAAGAGTCTTCTCCAACACCATAGTTCAAAAGCATCAATTCTTCGGTGCTCAGTTTTCTTTATAATCCAACTCTTAGATCCATATATGACTACTGGAAAAACCATAGCTTTGACTAGATGGACCTTTGTTGGCAAAGTAATGTCTCTGCTTTTCAATATGCTGTCTAGGTTGGTCATAGCTTTTCTTCCAAGGAGCAAGCATCTTTTAATTTCATGACTGCAGTCACCATCTACAGTGATTTTGGAGTCCAAGAAAATAAAGTCAGCCACTGTTTCCACTGTTTCCCCAGCTATTTCCCATGAAGTGATGGGACCGGATGCCATGATCTTCGTTTTCTGAATGTGGAGCTTTAAGCCAACTTTTTCACTCTCCACTTTCACTTTCATTAAGAGGCTCTTTAGTTCTTCTTCACTTTCTGCCACAAGGGTGGTGTCATCTGCATATCTGAGATTATTGATATTTCTCCCGGCAATCTTGATTCCAGCTTGTGCTTCATCCAGTCCAGCATTTCACATGATGTATTCTGCATATAAGTTAAATAAGCAGGGTGACAATATACAGCCTTGACATATTCCTTTCCCGATTTGGAAATAGCAGGGGAAAAAGGAACCATGTACTCTGTACTGAAAAGTGATAGATGTGGTGAAGCTTTCTTACAGTCTATTCCCTAAGACCATTTTTTTTTGTTAGTTCTGAAAAAATACATAAAATGAAGTAAAAGAAAAACAGAAACACTTTTATAACACTACTTACTAGTTCTAAAAAGTTAAAACTAACATTTCCTTCAGATCTCATTTTTAAAGATGCAAAAATCTTACAGATAAAAGCTCCATGTGTGTTTTTCTTTACATTGTTAATTCATGGGTTTATTATTTTACACTCTACTCTTCACTAAAAATTTCATCATAAAATTAACCTGTATCATTAAAATTCATCCCAAGCTTAACTTCTTGCATGGCATTCTATTGTTGAATATTTAGGAATTTTTTACAGTTATGCTATAATTGCACTGTAATGTGCTTCTTTATGCCTAAATCTTTTATATATTTCAGATAAGTTGTTCTTGGTATCTTTTCTAGAAGGGGAAAATAAATGCAAATTTGCCTCTACCGTATCTATCACTACTTCTACTTTTTCAATTCTAATTTTTCTCTCATCTGAAATGTAGCCTTATGTTTCCAAGATAGGTAAGTGATTAGTATACTTTGAAAATTTTGTTTATAAGGTAATATTTTTTTGTTGGCCTCACAAATGAAAAACAATTTCTTCAAAATTCTTTAGTTATAACTTTTCACTTTAAAAACATTATGGATGTTATATCAAAATTTTCTGGTGCTTAGTAAATGCAGAGGAAAAATATAAAGGCAAGCTAGTTTTTCCCCGTGTTCTCTCAGTACTGTCTTTATCCATTTAAATCAAAATTTCTGCCAACGGTGTCTTGGACTAGGACTCTTCAATTATCCTATGGATAGAATGGGATGATTTTTTGGTTGACTTACTCAGATTCTTGTTTGCTTGTTCGTTTAAGATTTTACTGATGTTCAGATTGCTTATATTTTTCACATATCAAAAATTACCGTTCTTCCATAACGTGTTGTTGACAATTTGTCTGTCACTTTCTTTTTTCCTTCCGTCCCCTTCTTTTTAATCTCTTGGTCATTTTTTTTTTTACATTCTGAAAAAATATGAGATTTTGACTTTATCACTGATTTTATTTTTCAATGAATTGTAATGTCTAATGTGATTTTAATTCTTTCATTGCATTCGAATGTTTCCACCATGCTTCCTTTACTTAATCACCTCTCATTTCATTTTATCTTGTTTTATATCCATATTTTTATGTATGCCTTTTAAAGCTACATCATAGACGTTGTACATTGTTTTGCATCTTATAATGAGTCCAAAATGTCATTGCAATTTCCTTTTATTATTATTTTGGTTCTTAGTGTCATTTTCTCAGCTTTTAGGATGATGATTCCTGTTTCTCCCTACACCTGCTGTATCTTTGATAGGTCTCTTTCTTGTTATTTTGTTGCTGTGACTGTTTTGTTTTCTCATCGTCAGACGGATGCCTTTTGTCAAGGTTCACATCTGTCAAAGGACAAAGGATGTGTTTGCCTTTGGTCCCAGCCTCCGGGCTTTTTAGTGTTGGATGAAAATCCCCTTGCAGAGATTTGGCCAGACATCCAGTTAGTGGACATAGCTCCTAGACCAAGTTTTAATGTCTGTCATTAGGATTTTATCAAGTGTAACTCTACTAGACTATGATAAGGTTTTCAGTTCCCACTTCCTAAACCTCTTTCACTCTGAACAGAAGAGAATGTAATTAAACACCAGGAGACACTCAGATTTTCCAATTCCCATCACCACCAAATTCTTGGGATGCAATATCCCAGTGCTATTTCCTCTGCCTGCTTCATAAAAATTTATTCTCTGGAAGTTTTACTCTTCAACTAAGAGTGGAAAGAAAAGCTGCTGAAGTGTGGGGAGCAGTAAGTGTACCCATCTAGAATAAAGACACATTTCTGATTTCCGCTCCCCAGAGAAAGTATGTTTCTGAAGGGAAATAAGTCTGGTGATGATGATGCCAGCAGTGACCGTGGGTGTTCCTTCAGTTGGGTTAAACTGAAGGCCAGCCACCAGGAGAAAATGGAACGGAGCTCCAAGGCCCTGTTAACAGTGGAAATGTCAGTAATGGCTTCCCTTGCTTTGCCAGTTCTCTTATCTTAGCAGTCAATCGCAAAAAGCTGAGTTGGGAAAATTAAACACCATTTTAACTCGGAGCTCTACTAGATGATTATCAAGTAATATGTTTTGAAGTTGATATTTCTATTTAATATGAAAGAAACACTACCCCGTGGTGCTCCAGATTAAAGTCTCTCTCTGATATACCCAATTCTTTCTTTTATACTATTGGCAAATGGTGTCTTTAAGAACAAAACTAGAATAGAAAAAAATCATAGGGAAAACGCAGTTTCTCTGAGTGTTCTTTGGATATTTTCATTAATCATTTAATGTAAAAAAATTTGCCACATTAAATTGGTTTATTTCTCCCAGTACTTGAAGACTTTCCTCTCTAAAATCCTAAGAAAAAAACTCCAAGCATAACTAGGCATCCTCTCAATGATTTTTCTCACATGACAACTGATCTGTCGGAGAGTCAGTCAACATTTTTGTTCACAAGCCGGATTATTTTTATGAATCAACTGACATCTTAGAAATACGGTTGAAGACAGTTACATTTGCTCATGTTCTACAGTTTGCAAGATCGTATGTTAGTCCTTTCTTCCTTGGCCTTGAAATACACAGGAGCAAACACCTACAATTTTTCTTAGAATAATAGACTGTCTCTTTCCAGTGAAAATGAGATGGATATAAATTTGGAGAAAATGTTATATTTTAAATATGTTTTGAATTACCCTTGGAATAATTAGAAATGTTAGAATTTCACATCAGAATAAGAAAATTTACAAAAATATTTATGGGAAACATTACTGTTAAATTCTCCACAGTTACACTAAAAAAAGGAAAAAAAGAAATAAATCATTTTAACTTGGGATGGAATGCACCTCTGATGGTGCCAAAATGATTCGGAATTAAAGTCTGACAATGGAACCCAACTTTTAATGTGTGTTAAAAACATAATTGTTTAAACATCTGTATTAATTAAATGCATTATCTCTAACTGGGCACGGCTAAGATATATCCTTTTACTTTCCTGCAATGATAATTACATTAACTGAACGATCATTATTAATTTCAAAACTAAGATTAATATTTGCTTTTGCTTAACTGAAAGGATTATAATTACAGGTTGCAATTACTGAGTGAAGTGACTAAAATTCTAACAGTAAAGTTAGTTCTATACAGACATATTTCTTTCAGTTCCATGTGGGCTGGTGAAATAAAACAGCATATACTATACCCAGGGCCATCTAGCATGCTTAAAGTGTGACTAAAGACAGTGGAAGAATTATGGAAGCCTCTTTGTTCTGTCTTCTGATACCTTGCGTCTTCATTTTCAGAGCAATAAGAGGTATGAGGTCTTTTAGCTCTCTGGAGAAAGGGAACATATGTTCAGAAGACCGAAGGTTCACCAGCTGTGTCCACTCCAAGGACAGCCAGCCCAGCCAGGTACAAATGTTCTATTAACAAACGGAGCCCTAATCTCCTGCCAGAAATCTACATATCTTCCTTTGTCCTCTTGGCTTTTGACAGGTCTTTTGTAAGAGCCAAAGTACCTTTCTGGAACCAGCAAAATGCAACATAAACAGAAAGGCATAAAAGTGAATTTGTGCTGCTGATAAAGAGCCATTAACACTAATTACATCCCTAATGTTCTATTGAAAGAGAATAAGGAAAAGGCTCTGATAAGGATACAAGAAAAAATATTGAAAATGAACAATTGCATTGTTGTCTACTCATTTGATGTGCTTGCATATATACAGCTCAATATTTTATCTATCTACTTTACTCCAAGTAAACAAAAATAAATTCAGAGTTTTCAAAAATGTGTAAATTCAGAATTGCACATACGATTTGTTTAACCTATTTGCTACTTTTTTCTCCCTCTGTCTTAAACAATTATTTTCTTGAATCTTCAGTCTTTAAATTTCTCAAACTGAAAGTCACTTAGTAGTGTCTAACTCTTTGCAATCCCATGGACTATACAGTCCACAGAATTCTCCAGGCCAGAATACCAGAGTGGGTAGCAATTCCCTTCTCCAGGGGATCTTCCCAACCCAGGTCTTCCCCATTGCAGGCAGATTCTTTACCAGCTGAGCCACAAGGGAAGCCCTTAAAGTTCTCAAAGTTTTATATAATATGAAAAAGTAGTACATTAAAATAGATTTATTGCCATGATCATTATCCTACTCCTGATTTTGATAAGGTATTTGCAGGGTATACAGATAAATAATAAATATCTTCAAGAGCAACTAGATTTATCATGGAGGATGCATTTACATTGTGATAGTAAAAGTCAAACTTCTAAATGTGAAAACATCTCTACATAAAATTGTTAGAACTTATTATTCTTTTATAGCTTTGGAACTCATTAGTAGCCATTGCAGAGTGATGGAACACTGAGAATGTCTTATCCCAAAGCCAGTAGCAAAGCGAAGTATTCCCAATATACCCTCATAGATTTCATACACATCCTTACTTTAGTAGGTCTTAAACACTGTCTCTGAACTGCGGTTTATAATGATGGTTTAAAACAATAGAAGCTACTTTATTTATGAAGAGATGAACATAGTAAAGCTAGTATCTAAAAATATATTGAGTTAAAAGAGTCTAAGTCAGGAATGATGAGAATGCTGATGAAATTTTAAATACGTGAATGTTTGAGCAAGGCTGGTTTATGACTTCATCAAATTGAAAAGTTGATCTGGAGGCTGATTTCACGTAAAGGTGCCAGTGTCATCCGTTTGAGTACCTGAGTCGATAAAAACTAATCCACACAATTATTTTCGTTTTTAAATACAACCATAGAACCACTAAGCATGTCATTAGTTAACATTCTTGGAAGTTAGTACATATCGGAGCAGCATATTCATGACCATTGGTTTAACCTTTACTGGAATACTGATAGCTAATATAGGAGTCATGATGGTTTTAAATCTCACATTTTTATTATTTGAGATTTATTTTTATGCATACAACCCAATTTTTAAAAACAAAAAAAAATCAAAGGAATCCTTACATTGGAATATCAATTAAAGTGCTGAAATAAGGTCTTCAAACTTTCCTTAAGATATGGTCATCAACAGATCAGTAAGTAATGTTCATTGTATAAAAATTACTCTATATCACCTTCGGAAAACTTATACAACAAAAGCTAGTGACATAAAACATGGTAAAATGTTTACTGAACTAGATTTCTCACAAATTGGAATTTAAGAAATGGCAGTCAGAAACTTTTTCTCACATATTGTCATTTAGAAAAATAATACAATAATCATTTTTTTAAAATCTATGGAAAAAATAGCCTATGAAGTTTTACAAAAAGCCCAAACATGAAGTTAAAACATCTTTCTCTCATAAGTATTAAATTTTCTATTTTAATAATATGGAGTTCCAAACTTCAAATTAAAAAAACCAACAGTTAGTTGTGGGACATCTTTGTGGAATACAGAAAAGTATGCCCATTCGAGATGCAGTTTCCTGGGAAACAAATCTATCTATGTCATTAGCTGCTTACAGAAAATTTCTTCTGTCTCTACCTTGATTGAAATCTTACTCTTCCTTTGAAATGCAGTTCTTGCTGAGGCCTCTCAGATAGAGGCAGCTCATTTTCCCTTACCCCATGTCTTAGTCAGCTCAGGCTTCCATAAAAAAATACCATAGGCTAAGTAACTTAACAACAGAAATTTATTTTTTTACCCACAGGTGTGGATAGTAAAGTCCAAGATCAAGGTCCCAGCAAGATGTGTCTGGAGAGGGCTCTTTCTTTGTATTGCAAATGGTCACCTTCTCACTTTGTCCTCATACAGTGGAAAGAGAGCTCTTTAGTGTCTCTTCTGATAAGGGCACTAATCCTAGCATATTAAAGAGCAGAGACGTTAATTTGCTGACAGAGATCCTAATAGTTAAAGTTATAGTTTTCCCAGTAGTCATGTATGGATGTGACAGCTGGACCATAAAGACGGCTGAGTGTCAAAGAATTGATGTTTTTGAATAGTGATGTTGGAGAAGACTCTTGAGAGTCCCTTGGACTGCAAGGAAATCAAACCAGTCAATCTTAAAGGAAATCAACCCTGAATTTTCATTGAAGGGACTGGTGCTGAAGCTGCAACTCCAATACTTTGGCCACCTGATGAGAAGAAATGGCTCATCGGAAAAGACCCTGATTCTGGGAAAGATTGAAGGCAGGAGGAGAAGGGGATGACAGAAAGGACATGAGTTTGAGAAAGCTCTGGGAAATGGTGAAAGACAAGGAAGCCTAGTGTGCTGCAGTCCATGGGGACTACGGACTATGGACTCCCAATGAATCTATTCAGTCTGAGAAATAAATTCATTGGAAGGACTGATGCTGAAGCTGAAGCTCCAATAATTTGGCCACCGGATGTGAAGAGCTGACTTATTGGAAAAGTCCCTGATACTAGAAAGGATTGAGGGCAGGAGGAGAAAGGGATGACAGAAGATGAGATAGTTGGATGGCATCATTGACTCAATGGACGTGAGTTTGAGCAAGCTCTGGGGGAGATGGTAAAGACAAGGAAGTCTGATGTGTTGCAGTCCATGGGGTTGCGAAGAGTGGACATGACTTAGGGCCTAAACAACAACAACAGGGGACTTAAACAACAAACACTTATTTTCTTACAGTTCTGGAGGCTGAAGCTTCTGACTGAGATGTCGCTAGATGTCAGTAGGTTTTGCCAGCAGACTTGGGACCTGGTGTGCGCTGTCTTCATGGCTTGTAGATAGTGCCTATTCATGTGTATTCCCAGAGCCTTTCATCTGTGCAGGCACTGAGAGAAAAATAAATTTCAGGTGTCTCTTTCTCTTACAAGAACACTAGTTCTGGGACTTCCCTGGCCATCCGGTGGCTAAACTCAACACTCCCAGTATGGAAACCATGAGTTCGAGCCCCAGTCAGGGAACCGGATCCTGCATGCCACAACTAGGAGTTCTCATGCCACAGATAAAGATCCCACACACCACAAAGAAACAGCAAAGTCGGATAAATGATTCAATTAATTTTTAAAAAGACCAATTAGAAAAATCTCCAAAAAAAAAAAGAATACCAGTCCAATCAGGTTAAGACCCTTCCTGTATGTCTGCTGTTAACATTTATTTCCTCTCTCTCTCTATAGGCCCTGTCTCCAAATTGAGCCACATTGTAGGTTTGGGCTTCAATGTATGATTTTTTGGGGGGGGGTGTGGGGGATGTGGGGAGATACAATTTAGTCCAAAACAGCAGCCTACATGGAGTATTTCATATTTTGTTGTTTATTGTCTGTTCACCCTACTGTGATAAAATCTTCATAAGGTCATGGATTTTAGGGGGAGGGAGGTTATTCTCTCCTTTATTCTAATACTTAGAACAATGCCTGGGACATAGTATGTATTTAGTAAATATCAAGTGGATTATCTCAAAAACCTGATATGAAGTCTAAAAAGCATGTTGTCATTCTACACTAAAAACATCATTTCAAAATTTCCGAAATGCCAAATTAGACTACACAGTTCTAATGAACAGGTGTATGTGGTATGGACAGAGGAGCCTAGTGGGCCACAGTCCATACGGTTGCAAAGAGTCAGACACAACTGAAGTGACTTGGCACACACACATGTGTGTGGTGATATATTTTTTAAAAAGAATTTGAAGAATGCCAACTTTAAGACAATTAATTACTTCCCTGAAGAGAAAAAGGGAAATTAAATTAGAGAGAGGCCAAAGCAACTCTCACTGTAGCTATATGATTTTATTTCTTTAAATAAAAGTTTCAAAACAAACATGCAAAATGTTAAGAGTGTTAAATCTTGAGGATACAAAAATGTGTTTTATATTATTCTCTGTTCTTTCCATTTTAAATATTTCAGGAGAACATAATAATAAGAGTTTCTATGAGGGCAGGGACCATATATGCATTGTTCTTGCAGGTATTTCAAACCCCTAGAATGGATGATGGCTTATGGTCAGACCTCAATGAATATTTGGTAGAGGGATGTAAGTTTCAGACCATTTTGACTTACTTGTCTTTGATTCTGACCATAACACTTAGTACTTTGGCCTGACAACGAGCACACAAACAAGTAAGCAAAGAAACAAACAAAAACATTTTTTTGAAAGCTAGACCGTGGTCCCTAACCACACAATCTTGTCCCTTTCTCCTTCTGCTCCCTCCAGTCGGTGACTTGGGAAGGGTCGCTCTGCCGTGACCACGTAGCTTTACCATGTCTTTCTCTGCTCTCACCTCTGATTTTGTTTTCTACCTAAAGATAGAAGTAAGAGTAACTACGGGCTTCCCTGGCAATCCAGACGAGAAGACTCCATGCTTCCACTGCAGGGGCGTGAGACTGACCCTTGGTTGGGGAACTGAGATCTTGTACGCCATGTGGTGCACCCAACAGAGAGAAAGAAGAGCAACCAGAGAAAGATCTCCGGGGACTAACAGGGTTTGCTGTTAGGGCGCTGCTCTTCTGCAGGTTCTCCACCAACTCTGCAGCCACCCGGGACTCCTGCTTGGATTTGCTCTTTTATACGGTCTCCCTCAGTGGTTCTGACGGATGATTCTGCCTAAAGCAACCAAAATGACTCTCCAGAAAGTAGCAACAGAACTGTTTTCTTAGCTCTGCTCAACTCACATTGATATCCTTTGCTAACATCACTTCCTGCCCCACCTCACAGTTCTCTCTTGATATTCCATACATAACTTGCCTAAAAAACATTTTTGCTCTGTTTGTGAAATAATCTAGAAGCCATAAATTCATATTTACTTTTCATAGGTGAAAGACTGTGGTAAAAGTTGAGCGTTTCCGTGTTCCTTTTTTTCTATTTTTCCTAATTATGAGCATTTTATGTATGTTTTAGTCAATCTATCTAATTTTTTTCTACAAACAAGCAAAAGTCAATTTATTAACTAGAAGATATTCAGAAAAGCCATTCCCGACATAGATACTCATTCCATGTTAATTAGGGAAACAACAATACCGTATTTCACGCTTGCTTTGCTATCTTTTATCTCTCTTCTTGGCCATGGGGAAAGTGAAGATTCTAAGGATGAAAAGAAAATGATTTCGAATTGTAAATTAAGATCCTTTATCTGATAAATACCAAGCCAGAAATTAGAAACCTCACCTCACATCACACTAAGAAGTAAGTTTCTGATGCATTTGGGTTGAAAAATATCAAACCATAGAAAAATTAAATAATGTATCATTAACTATTTGTCAAATCACTGGATGGACGGCTTCCTTAGTTTAAAAGAAACCACAGGTATACAAAAAAAAGTGGACCATTGACCAGAGAAATTTAAATTTTGAGTATGATTTTTGCTTCAGAAGGTAGTATGAGTCAAAAATCTGGCAGGTAGCTGGCACTCATTGAACACTGAATAATTTTACTGTTTCTCCCTCCTTTCTTCCTCTTCTTCTTTAAAAGTAGTTTTGTTGATTTAGGCTGTGCGGGGTCTTTCTTGCAGTGCAGGCTTTGGTCTCGTTTTGGTGAGCAGGGGCTCCTCCTCGGTTGTGGCACGTGGGCTTCTCATTGCTGGGGCTTCTCTTGTCAGGAAGCACGGGTTCTAGGCGCCTGGGCTCCGGTAGCCGCAGCTTGTGGGCTCAGTAGTTGAGGCTCCCAGGCGTCAGAGAAGCGGCTCAGTAGTTGCGGCACACGGGCTTAGCTGCTCTGCAGCATGCGGGATCTTCCTGGACCAGGGATCAAGCCCGTGACTCCTGTATCGGCAAGCAGATTTTTTACCCCTGAGCCACCTGAGAAGCCCTCCTCTCCCTTTTTTCGACTTCCCCAGTCTCTTCCCTTTCTAACCACCTTGTGAGAACTTCCCTGGTGGCTCAGATGGTGAAGGATCTGCCTGCAATGCAGGAGACCTGGGTTAATCCTTGGATAAAGAAGATCCCTTGGAGAAGGGAATGGCTACCCACTCTGCTATTCTTGCCTGGAGAATTCCATGGACAGAGGAGCCTGGCGGGCTATAGCCTGTGGGGTCACAAAGAGTCAAACACAACTGTGCGACTAACACTTTCACTTAGGAGAACTTCAGAATATAACTAAGGTGAATTGAATCATTCTTCTGAGTGCTTCGGTGCCAAACCACAAATTGGCCATGTAATAATGAGAATTTTGCATTTATTGAGTGTCTGTGTGATGATATTGATTGATTCTTTTAATTCTTAGAATAATGTGGCAAAGTTAATTATTATATATCCAAATCAACAGGTTTATAGATGAGAACCCTGAGAATGAAAGACATTATATGGCCCATTATAAGTTTAGTAAGTGTTGAAAATAAAATTCTAATTCAATTGCTTCAGATATCCAAAATTGTCCCCCGAGAAGCAGCCTAAAACTGCAGTTATTCGTTTTATTTTTCCAAAATGGAATTTTGGACTATGATTTTGAGTTTAAAATCCTAGTTTAAGCATCCAAACTCTTATACCTAATAAAGCCAGGAAGAAAATACAAATGAGAGGAAAGACTGGATTGTATTCAAATGACATAGACTGTTTTCCATATTTTTCTACGATTTTTCTTGAAACACATAACCCTTTCAACCTAGATTTTCTTTCCCAACTTTTGACGGAATCACAGTTATGGAGAAAAACCAATATCAGAAGCATGATGAGAAATGGAAGCTGAACTTTGGCTTCATCTCTGGGACAAAAGAAGAAATTGTCAGGAGATTAGCAAATTGGATGCAAAACCTCACACCTCATCTACAGGAGGCAGCTGTCACCAGCTACAGCGATGTCTCCTGAGCTGGAATTCAGGTCCCAAGGCTCCACACCTTCTGGTTTCCGACGAAAAGTCTAATGAAAGAAATCTAGATCTTAATTCGAAATCTCCCAACTTCTAACTGTTGGCTTAAAATAATAGAACAGACAAAACAGCATCCAGACACTGCGTTGGTGCTAACCCAGTGACCATTTCTTCTCTTGGAACCTCTGCTCTTGATGAACAATAAGAAACACCTGAGATTTTAAGACTCCACATTTATGGCAAATATTAATATTAAAAATGGTCTGGGAGCATGGGACTTCTGCACCAGCAACTTTGGCTTAAAAAATCCTTTCTGTCAATTTCTGCTTGGCTAACTCTTCTGACTGCCCAGTTTTCAGCTCCAAAGTGAAGTGGTCTTCCTTGATCCTTCTATCAAACGTTGCCCACACTTGTCTTTCTATGGGGCTTGCTTTCTTCGGGAAATTATTGCTATCTGAAAGGATCCCGTTTGTTTCTTATTTATGGTCTCCATGATGCTTCCCATGAGAGTAGGAACCCTGCCCATTTTACTCACCATTGTATTCTCAAGACCTGCGTCAGCATCTTATACCCGATACATGTTCCATAACATCTCATCAGGGAGAGTAGCCATTATTTATTGCATAGCTCCTCTATGTCTGTGTGCTCAATCTCTGTGGATAAAACGCTCTATGGCTGCAAAGACCAGAATGAGTAAGAGAGGTGATTGCATCCTTTTGGGTGCTAGGCACTTAGGAGATCATCAGTGAACATTTGTGAAGTAAGCGAACACTGAATAAATCACAAATAGCTCAGATTCGCTTAACTTATGCTTAGTCTCTGAAAATAAGGCTTTGTTAGGTTTAATATTCATAGGCTTGGAATGTAATAGTACATTATGTGCCGCATTATTCCATAAATCACATATTTGAAATGACCACTGTTCCAAAAAAAAAAAGACCTTTTCCAAAATGATTTGCATAGCATGCTCATGGGGACTCACTCACTTTGTTAGGCAATTAATCCAGCATACTACTCAAAATCATACATTTTATATACTTTACTAAAAGTAATTTAGATGTTTTAGATATACTGTGAAGTTTTTTTAGGTTGAACAAAATATGGCTTTTCATCTATACACAGTCAAATGGTTTCTTAATAACACAATTATCTATGGCTGATTGATTCTGAGAATTTTGCTGGTTTTTTTTTCTCAGCAGTACTGTGATATTTTATATCTCACACTACTTTAGTTTTTAAGGAACAAAGTTGCTTCTAGATTTTCTCTAGGTGACCTTTTGTCCTTTGCCAGTGCCAGCTATGAACTGCACATGGCTAATCTCGATTCCTAGAACTGACAGAAAATTAGCTAAGCCTAATAAACTTCATGCATGGTCTCCCATTGCCTGTGCACTTTTTAAGAAAAACAAATATAATGATCATGTTTCCAAAAAGAAGTGTCTATAAAGTACTTCTATGTGAAACCAGGAGCACACTGTAATGAAACTGTAGATAATATCAGCTACCATTTGGCATAAATTCCAATTTTTAAGAGTCACTCTTATAATTTGGGGAAGGGAAAGAGCTTCTGTTTGTTACACAAGACATTACATGTAGACTGACGATTTTAAGAAGATAGGTTTTTGGGTCTTTTTTCCAGAAGTGGCTTCTGAAAGCTTCGGAGTAATTGCATACCCCTATGTACAAAAACTCCATGTACTACTATGAATCATTGATTTAGACAAATATGTCTGATAATGTCAGAAGGATCTCAGATAAAAATTTTCTATCAACTGTAACAGAATTTCTGTAGGAATGCAGAAGGAACTCGCCATCATTTGATAAGTGAAGTTCAAAAAATAACACAATCATGTAAAATTCATGGACAGAATGTTGTGAAATTGTATTTTTCAGTGAGCTTGTACTATAACAAAAGCACATAAATAAAGGTAGTGAAAACTGTTGCTACTGACCATACATGGAATTAAAATCCTGTATGGGCACAGGACAGTCTTTCTCTAACCCTCCTTCTCAGCTCACATGTGGAATCTTGAGCACTCTCCTGTTTGAAGAGGCAATGGGGCAGAAGAGGTCACGCTTTGTAGTCACAGAGGATTTATTCTTAACATTAACTATGATTAAAAAGCAAACTCAAGTCACCACCATAAGCCTGCTGCCAAAATCCCAACAGGACCAGATCTTAGCACAGAGGGCTTCCTTTTCAGGGCGCCTGCGTGCCTTTGAGCATCCCCTGATGACTTCCACACTTTGGTTATCGTGACATGAAAAGATACTTGCGAGATCGAATCTCAGAGGCCCATATAGACAGGAGGCAGCTGGACTGGCTAGCTCGTGAGGTGGCAGAAACTCTCTTATAAGCTCTGAAGGGTGCCTAAGATTCTGGTGATTGCGAAACGCCAGCAAGCCATGAGTTTTATCACCATCTTAATTGCTTAAAACTGAGGTCCTGCCTTACAAGACTTTACTTAGAAGGCTTTCTCATATATATATATATATATATATATATATATATATATATATGTCTGTGTGTATATAATTTTGTTAGCATACTTACACAAGCGTATGTATAATTATAACATAAATAATCTCCAATCATGGGTTTCTTTTAACTTTTTATTTCGTGCTCCTGAGAGCTAAGGAAAAATGAATCAGGCTATGGAAGTGTCTATGAACAACTCTATTAACTATAGCTTTTATAGCCATTTTTAAGAGGGCAAGATAACATCACAGGTTTAAATTCAAGGTCTCTAATGTGTCTGAAAGATTTATCGTATTGCGGAAAAATTCTGCTTGTTGCTGCATTTTAATAAAATTAATCTCTATAATTTGTATTTGGGCTCATATATATGATCTCATATTTTGGATGCTGACAGAAGATGAAAATTTTAGTGGACAATAAATTACCTTTACTTTGACTTTATCCCCTTATATAAGATGGCCATTACCCGGGAGAAATGCAATAATGGAAAATTTGCTCTGCTAAAGGAGTTTTAAAGCCCAAATAATTAGAGGTAACAAGTTTATCTATACTGAAAAAAAGATATTTAACTGTTTTCCCTTTAGAAATACCTTTCTTCTCAAAGAATCAAAGAAGTTTGGGTGGTTCTTCCTAAATTGAAATTTTCTTGTCCTTAATATACTCAGTACTGCCAGAAGGCACTCTAACATGAGTCTCTCATCCAGAAGAATTTGAGAAATGCCATTTTCAACTACAGTTCGTGTCTTCTTGTGTAACGAACAAAACTCAATTATATATTAAGGTATGAATATGTCATGCAGTGCCAGGAATAGGCATTCCCTTTTATCCAAACTAAACAAGTCATATAGTAACTTTACTTCATTCGACACAAACATTCTGACCCATTTATTTTATTCTTTAATGGCTTTTAATGCCAGTCTTAAGAATGATAACTGAAATAGACATTGGGACTGATAATCACTTTAACTTTTATATTTGTCAAGTGTTCCTACACACATTTCACTCTTAGGAGTAGTTTTTTTTTTTTTTGGTCTTGGAATGCTATATATAAATAGAGTTTATAGGTATTTCTACTGGTCAGCCTCTGCTCTCCCATGTTCTTTATTTTTAACGCATTTTTTATTGAAGTATAGTTGATTTACAATGTTAGCTTAATTTCTGCTGTACAGAGAAATTACTCAGTTATACATATCAGTTCAGTTCAGTTTAGTCACTCAGTCATGTCCGACTCTTTGCGACCCCATGAATCGCAGCACGCCAGGCCTCCCTGTCCATCACCAACTCCTGGAGTTCACTCAGACTCAAGTCCATCGAGTCGGTGATGCCATCCAGCCATCTCATCCTCTGTCATCCCCTTCTCCTCCTGCCCTCAATTCCTCCCAGCATCAGAGTCTTTTCCAATGAGTCAACTCTTCTTCGCATGAGGTGGCCAAAGTACTGGAGTTTCAGCTTTAGCATCATTCCTTCCAAAGAAATCCCAGGGCTGATCTCCTTCAGAATGGACTGGTTGGATCTCCTTGCAGTCCAAGGGACTCTCAAGAGCCTTCTCCAGGACCACAGTTCAAAAGCATCAAATCTTCGGCACTCAGCTTTCTTCACAGTCCAGTTCTCACATCCATACATGCCCACTGGAAAAACCATAGCCTTGACTAGACGAACCTTTGTTGGCAAAGTAATGTCTCTGCTTTTCAATATGCTATCTAGGTTGGTCATAACTTTTCTTCCAAGGAGTAAGCGTCTTTTAATTTCATGGCTGCAGTCACCATCTGCAGTGATTTTGGAGCCCCAAAATATAAAGTCAGCCACTGTTTCCACTGTTTCCCCATCTATTTCCCATGACGTGGTGGGACCAGATGCCATGATCTTCGTTTTCTGAATGTTGAGCTTTAAGCCAACTTTTTCACTCTCCTCTTTCACCTTCATCAAGAGGCTTTTCAGTTCCTCTTCACTTTCTGCCGTAACGGTGGTGTCATCTGCATATCTGAGGTTATTGATATTTCTCCTGGCAACCTTGATTCCAGCTTGTGTTTCTTCCAGCCCAGCATTTTTCATGATGTACTCTGCATATAAGTTAAATAAACAGGGTGACAATATACAGCCTTGACATACTCCTTTTCCTATTTGGAACCAGTCTGTTGTTCCATTTCCAGTTCTAACTGTTACTTCCTGACCTGCATACAAATTTCTCAAGAGGCAGGTCAGGTGGTCTGGTATTCCCATGTCTTTCAGAATTTTCCACAGTTTATTGTGATCCACACAGTCAAAGGCTTTGGCATAGTCAATAAAGCAGAAATAAATGTTTTTCTGGAACTCTCTTGCTTTTTCGATGATCCAGCGGATGTTGGCAATTTGGTCTCTGATTCCTCTGCCTTTTCTAAAACAAGCTCGAACATCAGGAAGTTCACAGTTTACGTATTGCTGAAGCCTGGCTTGGAGAATTTTGAGCATTACTTTGCTAGCGTGTGAGATGAGTGCAATTGTACGGTAGTTTGAGCATTCTTTGGCATTGCCTTTCTTTGGGATTGGAATGAAAACTGCCCTTTTCCAGTCCTGTGGCCACTGCTGAGTTTTCCAAATTTGCTGGCATATTGAGTGCAGCACTTTCACAGCATCATCTTTGAGGATTTGAAATAGCTTCACTGGAATTCCATCACCTCCACTATATACGTTCTTTTTAAAATTTTCTTCTCTGTTATGGTTTATCCCAGGATATTGAATATAGGTCCCTCTGCTCTACAGTAGGACCTTGTGTTTACCCATTCTACACATAACAGCATGCATCTGTTCACCCCGAAGGCCCGGTCCGTCTAGTCCCTACATCCCTTCCCCCGGAGGAACCACAGGTGTCTTTCCGTGTCTGTGAGTCTGCTTCTGTTTCATGGATGAACTCATTTGTATCATATTTTAGATGCCACACGCAAGTGGTATCACTTGCTGTTTGTCTTTTTCTTTCTGACTTGCTTCAAATAGTATGGCAATGTCTAGCTGTATCCACGTCGCTGCAGATGGCATTATTTCATTCTTTCTACTGCTGAGTAGTAGTCTGTTGTGCATAGGTACCACATTTCCTTTATCCATTCATCTCTCGGTGGATATTCAGTTGTTCCATGTCTTGGCTATTGTAAATAGAGATGCTATGAACATGTGGGTGTGTGTATCTTTTTGAATTAGAATTTTGTCCAGATGTGTGCCCAGGAGTCGGATGGCTGGATCTTTGTTAATTCTATTTTTAGTTCTGAGAAGCCTCCATATTGTTTTCTGTGGCGGCTGCACCAATTTATTTTTCCACCAACCGAGTAGGAGGGTTCCCTTTTCTTCACAGCTGCCCGGCATTTGTTATTTGTAGACATTTTTTTTAATTGTAGGATAATTGCTTTATCATGGTCTGTTGGTTTCTGCTGTACGATGACCTGAATCAGCTATAAGTGTACATATACCCCCTCTCTCTGTGTGGACTTAATGATGGCCTTTCAGACCAGTGTGAGGAGACACCTCATTGTAGCTTTGGTTTGCATTTTTCTAATAATTAGCAGTGCTGAGCATCTTTTCATGTGCTTTCTGTCCATCTGTATATCTTCTTTGGAGAAATGTCTATTTAGGTTTTGGGCCTATTTTTTGATTGGGTTTTTTTTTTTGTTTTGTGTTGTTGTTGAATTACGAGCTTTTCGCATCTTTTGGAAATTAAGCCCTTGTTGATCGCACTGTCTGCAAACACCTTCTCCCACTCCATAGACTGACTTTTCATTTCCTTTTATGGTTTCCTTTGTCGTGCAAGCTTGTAAGTTTGATTAGGTCCCATTTGTTTATTTTTGTTTTCATTTCTATTGCCTTGCTGGCCCATTTACTTTTTAAAAAAATATATAGTATATAGGGAATCTGACTATTCTTTAACAGCAGTATCTTCCCATTATGGACTGGATTTTCCTACCAAAAACCCCTTCAGCACTCTGGTATTTCTACTCTGTAAAATAATTTTTCTTCCCAAATCTCTATGCTTCAGTGACTGTCTGGGTTGTAAATAATGTCATAGAAAGTCCAGGGGCTTTAGTCTTTCCTAAATCTTTCTTAAATCTGTGTGAGTCTCAAGCACATGAAAGTTACATTGCAAGGGAAGGGCCAGCACTGCTCATTCCCAGACTGTTTTTCTTGAATGTCTGTCTTATACAAAATGCTAGTTTTCTGTATTAGAACTACAGGGAATCTTGGACACACAGATTCCCAAGTCTGTAGTTGCTGGAAATCACTAATTCCTTGTTTATACCCACTGATTATATCCCTGCTTCTCTTTTTCTTTAAAAGCAATGACCAAGGATGGCTACATAAACACCCTAAGGGGGGCTTCCCTGGTGATCCCCCATGGTTAAGATTCCATGCTTCCACTGCAGAGGGCATGGGTTTGACACCTGGTCAGGGAACTAAGATCCCACATGCCACACAGCACGGACAAAAAAATGAAAAGTAAACACTCTGAAGGATGCAGAAGATTCTTCCGACTCAGTGTTGTCCTCTCCCTGGCCAACAGGGGGCTGCCAATCAACACGCAATCAACACCCCTCATGTTTCCACCTCTTCCTTCTCTCTTCAGAGAATCCCTCAGTCACGTCTCTGCCCCTGAAGCAGACGAGCAGAAGTATAGTAAGGATAAAGGTGCAGGCTTGTTTCCCATCCTTCTCCGCCCTGCGCCCCTGGTACTAGTTTGCTGCAGATGCTATGACAAAACACCAGAGACTGAGTGTCTTGAACAACAGAGAGTCATGTTCTCACTGTTCTGGAGGTTTACGGTTCAAGATCAAGCTGTCTGCAGGTTTGGCTTCTCCTCAGACCTCGCTTTGTGGCTGGCAGAAGGCTGCCTTCTCTCTGCGTCTGCGTGGTTGTCCCTCCATTTTCGTGGTGCCTGTGTCCACACTTCTTCCTGTGACACCAGTCAGATTGGATTAGGGCCCATCCATTTGGCTTGGTTTTACCTTAGTCACCTCTTTAAGGGCCCTGTCTCTAAATATAGTCACAGTGCGAGGTACTGAAGTTTGGAACTGTAACATATGAACTCTGAGGGAGCATAACTAATCCTGTAACTTCCTTGCATTGGTTTCCCAGAGCTGCTGTTATGAATTACCACAAGCTGGAGAAGGCAATGGCACCCCACTCCAGTACTCTCGCCTGGAAAATCCCATGGGCCAAGGAGCCTGGTAGGCTGTAGTCCATGGGGTTGCTAGAGTCAGACATGACTGAGCGACTTCACTTTTCCCTTTCATGCATTAGAGAAGGAAATGGCAACCCACTCCAGTGTTCTTGCCTGGAGAATCCCAGGGACAGGGGAGCCTGGTGGGCTGCAGTCCATGGGGTCGCACAGAGTCGGACACGACTGAAGCGACTTAGCAGCAGCAGCAGCAGGGTGACTTACAGGGGCTCCCCAGTGGCTCAGCACTAAAGAACCCACCGGCCAATACAGGAGACGTGAGAAACTCGGGTTAGACCCCTGGGTTGGGAAGATCCCCTGAAGGAGGGCATGGCAACCTACTCCAGTGTTCTTGCCTGGAGAATTCCATGCACAGAGGAGGATGGTGGGCTAGAGTCCATCGGGTCACAAGGAGTCAGACACAACTGAAGTCATTGAGTGTGCATGCAGGTGACTTATGACAGCAGAAATTTGTTCTCTTCCAGAAGATTCTGGAGGCTGCAGCCTGAAGCTCTGAAAGCTCCTGTGAAGAAACTTTCTGGGCTTCTCTCTGGCTTCTGGTGGTTCCTGGAAATGCGCGGTGCCCTTGGTTTGTAGCTGCATCACTTCCCTCCCCGGTCCAGGCCCACCAGTCTTCTCCCTGGTGTGTCTCCACAAGAACTTCATACAAGGATACAAGTCTTTTGATTAGGTGCGTGCATGCCCAAGTCACTTTGGCTCAGCATGACCTCATCCTAACTAATTACATCTGCAAAAATCCTGATGTCAAATAAGATCAAATTTTGAGGTTCTGAGTAAACCGGGATTCTGGAGGGATGTTCTTCAACCCAGTGAGCCTCCTAATATAAGTTCAACGTTTCATCTTTATCTTAGTTGTCATCTCTCACAACTAAGCTTTGTATTTTTATTTCCTCATTCTGGAAACAGAAAGAGTGCATGTGAAGAGAAGCCTGCTTGCTAAGGCTGCTCCTGATTCCTTGCCACATGAGAGCTGCCCCTTATGAGTCCCATGTGGCAAGGAAATGGGAGCAGCCTTAGCAAGCAGGCTTGAGGAACAGAGGTCCACAGCCCGACAGCCCAGGAAGAGCCAAATCCTGCCAGCAACTGTGTGAGGTGCTTAGAGAAAGAACTGCCCTGTTCGAGCTTTCAGATGGCTGTGGTCCCACCAGTGTCCCGACTGCAGCCTTGAAGGAGGTTCTACAGCAGAAGGCTCCACTGCACCCACAAAACTCATAACTTATGCTTGAAGCCACTAAATGATGGTAAAATCTGTGATGCAGCAATAAATAACTAAGATATCACTCATAGTTATTTATATTGTCAGCTGCAGGCTTGAAGTCTGGTAAGGACGCATCCAGCTGGTTGGAGCAACACATTCGCTTGTATCCCAGCTGCACGGAGCCACGGAGGGCAAGCCACCAGCACGTGCATCCTTTATAGTTGGAGGTGGTTTCTTCCTCACAAGACACATAGAGGGGTTTCCCAAATGTAGAAAAGACGGTCCTGTTCTACTCACTTAAAAAGAAGTGCCATCCACCACTGTGGCTGCAGAGCCAGAAAACCTGTCCAGTCACGGTCCAATAAGCAGCCACTGTCTCGCTGCTGCTTGCAGTCAGGCAGCACTTTTCGTGTGTGCCTACGCTTGCCTAGGCACTCTCATCGTGTTTAAAACACTCCGAACTCCTGAAATAGGTGGGACCTGGGGTGAGCTGGATATTTCTTTTGGGCAGCTTATGAATTTTTAGGGTATGATTTTATGTCAAACCGTGTGAATTGTTGGAGAGAATTTAACTTTGATTGTAATTTCATGTAGCCCCCCAGTTTTGAGCTAGTTGAGGCAAAACAGGAAAGTTCTGAAATATCAATGTGATTTTCTTTTTCCCATGGAACACTTTGCAATAGAAACCTTCTCAAATAGGTGTTTTCAATAGCAGTCAAAGATGTTACAGATCAAATGGAAAGCCCAAAGCCACAGCGCACGTGTGCTCAGTCGCTCAGTCGAGTCTGACTCTTTGTGACCCCAAGGACTGAAGCCCACCAGGCTCCTCTGTCCATGGGATTTTCCAAGCGAGAATACTGGAGTGGGTCGCCATTTCCTCCTCCAGGGGATCTTCCTAACCCAGGGATTAAACCCATGTCTCTTGAGTCTCTTGCATTGGCAAGTGGATTCTTTACCACTAAGCCCCCTGGGAAGCCACAATAATCCTACCTAATAGCAAAGTCACAGGCCTCAGAGCAGAGGAGAGACAAGCAAAGACACCCTGCAGAGGACGCTTAGTGGGAGGCAACTCCAAGTTCATGACCACCATGGAAACTGGAGATTACTCCATGGTAAAGAAAGGTAGAGAATCTGCCTGCAATGCAGGAGACCCGGCTTTGATCCCTGGGTTGGGATGATCTCCAGGAGAAGGGCGTGGCCACCCACTCCAGTATTCCTTCCTGGAGAATCCCATGGACAGAGGAGCCTGGTGGGCTACAGTCCATGGGGTCACTAGAGTCAGGCACAGCTGAGTGACTAACACTTTCACTTTCACATGTGAGATACTTTAAGAACAAAAGTGATGTAGCAGTGTAGAGGTAGACTCACTGTAAAAGCCACAGGCTACAGGGAGAAAACCATAGCCACAGAGAACACAGGAATCCCTACAAGGAGAGTAACCAGCGTTTCTTCAAAATCTACTCTCATGGCCTTAGACGGGGGCACTAGAGCCATGACAAGAAGAATAAAGCACGTTTTGTAAAAGATGGCAGACATGAAAAGGGTAAGACTGTGATTACATAGAGGGGGGACGTTGTGCTGAGCCACCTATTGTTTTATGACGTGTCATGGAATGTTGGAAGCCAATTATTTTTCCCCTTTCTTTATAAATCTCTTACTAATTCAAAGTGGTCAGAGGATTTGCAACCGATGAGAGCTGTATTGTCCAAAAGGATGAATCCTCTGATTTTATTTTGAGGGAAGTGTGATGTGTGAGACAGACAAATTGTGGCAGTCCTCCAAAAGATAACCCCAGAAGATGACTTCCCACTTGAGTGCATGGGCAACAGGGTTACACAAAATGTCCACACAATAGGAATTACTCGCTACATTTTATTCTTGTTCAATGATTATTAGCCCTGTGTTGCTTCTCTCTGCCCTTGAGTAACCTCAGTGAGTTAATTAATAATGACTTTTTCAATGCATTTTCATTAGTACACATCATTATGTGAAACACCGTCCTTTCTCCCTAACCAGTCTTTACAATTCTTCCTGCAAATTTGAACATACCAGTGATAGCAAAACAATTCAGAGGAATGAATGGATCCACAAATTGCATAGTTCATTGGGGAAAAATCATGATTGATAGAAAGAAAATTTATTGCTCACCAATATGTAATTTAAGAGTGATTCATGTACAATTTCTTTCATTATCTTGGCAGGCAAGATTGTAATAAGTCTGTAATTAGTGATATTAGTCGGATACATTTTTTCAAAATGATAGGCATGTTATATTTGTGCAAAAATAAAAGTTAGGTAATTTTAGTGAGGAAGTTGAACAGTTATAGAATCTAGTATGTTAAGATTTCATGCAAATAAGCAATCATTAAGAGAAACGTTTTCTAAATGGTAGGCTGTCATCTTTCTCTTAAGGACTATAGTAACAGTAAAGAAAAAATTAGGTTGAAGACAGATCTCTTTCACGTTCTGTCATGCCCTGCTTCCAAGGGGATGGATCGCTAATCGGCTGTGAGTTCTCCATGGCACCATCTTTACCCAGCGTCACTGCTTGAGATTCTGTTCCTCGGACCGGAGACAAGCCTGTTAGGACTTTATTTCTGTAGATCAAATGTATATCCCTAAAACCTGTAGTAATATGTGCAGCTGTTCATGTATATCTACTCTTCAAAATGGAACTTTTCTTATGTACCAAATTGGCCACCTCAAGTAATATCTGAACTTACTTCCTTTAAAGAACCTGCCTGCCAATGCAGGAGACGTAAGAGATGTGGGTTCAAACCCTGAGTTGGGAAGATCCCCTGGAGAAGGAAATGGCAGCCCACTCCAGTATTCCTGCCTGGAGAATCCCGCAGAAGGAGGAGCCTGGCCGGCTACATTCTATAGGGTTACAAAGAGCCAAACACAACCAAAGCGACTTAGCACGTGGCTTCCTTTGGACCGCACTAGCTCATGGGTTTAGTCAGTAAGTTCTGCCCAGCACATAACGGAGCACCATTTACACTGTATCATGAAAGCCTGTGGGTCCTGATTTAGTCACGACAGGACAGTAGGGAGTAAGCTCACTGCAGGGAGGGACTCCATCCTAATTAATATTACCCATAATTCAACTATCACTGCGTTAATTGTTTTGTTGCATGATTCTGGATTCGTGAAGCATGTAGAATGAATATTATTATAAGACTGTACTTTCCTTCTAGTTATTATGATTGTGTAGTCAAGTCTAAAGGCTTCCCTGTTGTCTCAGACAGTAGAGAATCCACCTGCAATGCTGAAGACTCAGTGTTGATCCCTGGGTCGGAAAGATCCCCTGGAGAAGGGAATGGCTACCCACTCCAGTATTCTTGCCTGGAGAATCCCATGGACAGAGGAGCCTGGCGGGCTACAGTCCGTCGGGTCTAAAGGACTTTTGAAACAAAATCACAGCTGAAGTGACCCATGTGGCGATGTGGACTCTCTGCGGGCCTTTGAATCCTAATGTCTATCACAACATCTAATGAATTTATACCACACACAAAATCTGAAAGCAAGACTCTTGCCAAAAGTTATCCCATAAAATAGGAACTAAAACTGTAAGGCTATATTAGTCCAAATTTTATTTGGTGCAGCAGGAAGCAACTACGGTGGGAGGTCCAATGAGGCGGTGTTCAACGAGGGGTAGAGGGAGAGGAGAAAGCTGCTGTGGGAAGTGGCGTGTGATTCTGGGAACAGAAACTTCAGAGATGGAAATAAGGCTTAGACGGGTAGAAGGGACTTGGGAGAGCACTCCAGCTGGGGACACAGCTGTTGAAGGACAGAGGCAGGGATTTAAATAAACACGCAGGGGACAGTGAGAGGTTAGTGAAGAGGAATGCTTGGAAAATAAGGCTAAAAAAATACAGACGCATATTTTAGGAATTTAAGTAACTTGGGACATTTGCACTAGAGTTTACTGTTCTCACTGACTACCTGCTTCTCAAAGATACAGAGGAACAGAACGATTTGGGAAATGGGCTTCTAGCTGATTCTAAAATCTATATCCAAATCTAAGGGAACTAGAATAGCCAAGGTAGTCTGGAAGAAAAAAACAAAACTGGAGGATTTATACCACTAAGTATCAAGACTTACTATTAAGATACAGATATGAAGGGTTGCATTGGCACAAGAATAGAATAACAGTCAAATGGATCAGCACAAAGGCCCCGGGAACAGACCCACATACAGGACACACAGCAAGAGCCCCAGAACCAGTCACTAAACTGTGTGGCAGCAAAAGAGTCATTCGTTCAGTTGCTCAGTCGTGTCCGACTCTTTTGTGACCCCGTGGACTAGCCCACCAGACTTCCAAGGCCCATGGAACTTCCCAGGCAAGAATATTGGAGTGGATTACAGTTTCGGTCGCCAAGGGCTCTTCCTGGATCAGGGATCGAACCCGCGTCTCCTACACTGGTAGGCAGATTCTTTACCACTGAGCCACCAGGGAAGCCCAGTCAAAGGATAGCTGTATAGAAATTTTTAAAAATATGAATCTTCATTCTGAATTTATATCACACACAGGATTTGAGGTGAATAACAGATGGTTTAAGTGCAATGTAAGTTTTTAAGTAACTAAATAAGTGAGCAGTATAATTTCTATTAATAAAAAAATGGGCATAATGCTTCGACAGTCACCTCAGAAAGAATGTCCAAATGGCTGTGATGAATAGAAAATGATGCTCAATTTCATTAGTTATTATAGAAATGCAAATTAAAGTAATAACCACAGATCAGGTTAGTTAAAACTCAAACAATGGCCAGTATCAAATGTTGCCAAGGGTGTGGCATATTTGGGGCATTGATATTGCTAGGTAGGAGTGTAATTTGTTTCAACCACATATGAAATTATTTGGCAGTATCTCACAAAAGCTAAACACATTTACTCTTTAATTCAGTGATTTCAGTTCTGGTTATAAACCAAACAGTGAGTGTTCATTTCTATTAAAAGACATGTATTCAAAAGTTTATAATAAATGATAGCTGCTTTAATGGGCTTTCCCTGGTGGCTCAGTGGTAAAGAACCCACCTACCAATGTAGGAGACGCAAGCTGGATTCCTGGGTTGGAAAGATTCACTGGAGGAGGAAATGGCAACACACTCCAATATTCTTGCCTAGGAAATCCCATGGACAGAGGAGGCTGTTGAGCTACAGTTGAGGTCGCAGAGTCAGACACACCTTAGAGACTGTGCACGCACGCATAGCTGCTTTAATAGTCCTCAAGTGGAAACCATCTCAAGTTCACCAGTAGAAGGATAAACACATTTGTGGGATATTCTACTAGAATAGTTAATAGCAGTAGGGACATGGATAATTCTCATAGATACTATGCTAACTGAAAGAAGTCAGACACAAAAGCGTGAATGTGGTGTCATTCCATTTGTATGACACCCAAGATAGGGGTTAGAATAGCCATTATCTTTGGAAGGCGGTTGTTGATTTGTATTAATTATGACAGAGCCTTCTGGGAGAACTATAAATTGTCTTTTATTTTTATTTGTTTGGTAGTTGTAGAGGCATTTATATAAATTCAATATTTAGGGTTTATATTTAGGAGCTCAATATTTAGGATTTATGCTCTTTATTATAAGCAAATTGGGCTTCCCTGATAGCTCAGTTGGTAAAGAATCCACCTGCAATGAAGGAGACTCTGGTTCAATTCCTGGGTCAGGAAGATCTGCTGGAGAAGGGATAGGCTACCCACTCCAGTATTCTTGGGCTTCCCTTGTGGCTCAGCTGGTAGAGAATCTGCCTGCTATACTGGAGACCTGGGTTTGATCCCTGTGTTGGGAAGATCCCCTGGAGAAGGGAAAAGCTACCCTCTCCAGTATTCTGGCCTGGAGAATTCCATGGACTATATAGTCCATGTGGTCGCAAAGAGTTGGACACGACTGAGGACTGAGCAACTTTAACCTTCATAAGGATATTCTTCATTTAAAGTCAGAAGCCTAACTAGATTTTAGAAGTCTCTTACTTTTTAAAATTACTTGTCTACATTTAAAAAAAATATATTTTTCCACTTTTCTTTCATCTATTATCTCTTCCTGTCTTGACTGGTTTCCTCTTCTTATTCATCTCTTGATCTGTTGATCAAGTCTTCATGATCTTTTGCCTTGGTTCCCAAAGATAAACACACATTTACCATTAATGTCTGCCACTTCTTTCAACCCATAAGATAGCATCAGTTCAGTTCAGTTGCTCAGTCGTGTCCGACTCTTTGCGACTCCATGAATCAGAGCACGCCAGGCCTCCCTGTCCATCACCAACTCCCGGAGTTCACTCAGACTCACGTCCATTGAGTCCGTGATGCCATCCAGCCATCTCATCCTCTGTCGTCCCCTTCTCCTCCTGCCCCAATCCCTGCCAGCATCAAAGTCTTTTTCAATGAGTCAACTCTTTGCATGAGGTGGCCGAAGTACTGGAGTTTCAGCTTTAGCATCATTCCTTCCAAAGAAATCCCAGGGCTGATCTCCTTCAGAATGGACTGATTGGATCTCCTTGCAGTCCAAGGGACTCTCAAGAGTCTTCTCCAACACCACAGTTCAAAAGTATCAGTTCTTTGGTGCTCAGCCTTCTTCACAGTCCAATTCTCACATCCATACATGACCACTGGAAAAACCATAGCCTTGACTAGACGGACCTTTGTTGGCAAAGAAATGTCTCTGCTTTTTAATATGCTATCTAGGTTTTTCATAACTTTCCTTCCAAGGAGTAGGCGTCTTTTAATTTCATGGCTGCAGTCACCATCTGCAGTGATTTGGGAGCCCCAAAATATAAAGTCTGACACTGTTTCCACTGTTTCCCCATCTATTTCCCATGAAGTGATGGGACCAGATGCCATGATCTTCGTTTTCTGAATGTTGAACTTTAAGCCAACTTTTTCACTCTCCTCTTTCACTTTCATCAAGAGACTTTTTCGTTCCTCTTCACTTTCTTCCATAAGGGTGGTGTAATCTGCATATATGAGGTTATTGAGCTTTCTCCCGGCAATCTTGATTCCAACTTGTGTTTCTTCCAGTCCAGCTTTTCTCATGATGTACTCTGCATATAAGTTAAATAAGCAGGGTGACAATATACAGCCTTGACAAACTCCTTTTCCTATTTGGAACCAGTCTGTTGTTCCATGTCTGGTTCTAACTGTTGCTTCCTGACCTGCATACAGATTTCTCAAGAGGCAGGCCAGGTGGTCTGGTATTCCCATGTCTTTCAGAATTTTCCACAGTTTATTGTGATCCACACAGTCAAAGGCTTTGGCATAGTCAATAAAGCAGAAATAGATGTTTTTCTGGAACTCTCTTGCTTTTTCCATGATCCAGTTGATGTTGGCAATTTGATCTCTGGTTCCTCTGCCTTTTCTAAAACCAGCTTGACCATCAGGAAGTTCATGGTTCACATATTGCTGAAGCCTGGCTTGGAGAATTTTGAGCATTATTTACTAGCGTGTGGGATGAGTGCAGTTGTGTGGTAGTTTGAGCATTCTTTGGCATTGCCTTTCTTTGGGATTGGAATGAAAACTGCCCTTTTCCAGTCCTGTGGCCACTGCTGAGTTTTCCAAATTTGCTGGCATATTGAGTGCAGCACTTTCACAGCATCATCTTTGAGGATTTGAAATAGCTCAACTGGAATTCCATCACCTCCACTAGCTTTGTTCATAGCGATGCTTTCTAAGGCCCACTTGACTTCACATTCCAGGATGTCTGGCTCTAGGTCAGTGATCACACCATCGTGATTATCTGGGTCATGAAGATCTTTTTTGTACAGTTCTTCTGTGCATTCTTGCCACCTCTTCTTGATGTCTTCTGCTTCTGTTAGGTCCATACCATTTCTGTCCTTTATTGAGCCCATCTTTGCATGAAATGTCCCCTTGGTATCTCTAATTTTCTTGAAGAGATCTCTAGTCTTTCCCATTCTGTTGTTTTCCTCTATTTCTTTGCATTGATCGCTGAGGAAGACTTTCTTATCTCTTCTTGCTATTCTTTGGAACTCTGCATTCAGATGTTTATATCTTTCCTTTTCTCCTTTGCTTTTTGCTTCTCTTCTTTTCACAGCTGTTTGTAAGGCCTCCCCAAACAGCCATTTTGCTTTTTTGCATTTCATTTCCATGGGGATCGTCTTGATCCCTGTCTCCTGTACAATGTCATGAACCTCATTCCATAGTTCATCAGGCACTCTATCTATCAGATCTAGGCCCTTAAATCTATTTCTCACTTCCACTGTATAATCATAAGGGATTTGATTTAGGTCATACCTGAATGGTCTAGTGATTTTCCCTACTTTCTTCAATTTAAGTCTGAATTTGGCAATAAGGAGTTCATGATCTGAGCCACAGTCAGCTCCCGGTCTTGTTTTTGTTGACTGTATAGAGCTTCTCCATCTTTGGCTGCAAAGAACATAATCAATCTGATTTCGGTGTTGACCATCTGGCGATGTCCATGTGTAAAGTCTTTTCTTGTGTTGTTGAAAGAGGGTGTTTGCTATGACTGGTGCACTTTCTTGGCAAAACTCTATTAGTCTTTGCCCTGCTTCATTCCATATTTCAAGGCCAAATTTGCCTGTTAGTCCAGGTGTTTCTTGACTTCCTACTTTTGCATTCCAGTCCCCTATAATGAAAAGGACATCTTTTTTGGGTGTTAGTTCTAAAAGGTCTTGTAGGTCTTCATAGAACCGTTCAACTTCAGCTTCTTCAGCGTTATGGGTTGGGGCATAGACTTGGATTACTATGATATTGAATGGTTTGCCTTGGAAATGAACAGAGATCATTCTGTCGTTTTTGAGATTGCATTCAAGTACTGCATTTCAGACTCTTTCGTTGACCATGATGGCCACTCCATTTCTTCTGAGGGATTCCTGCCCGTAGTAGTAGATAAAATGGTCATCTGAGTTAAATTCACCCATTCCAGTCCATTTGAGTTCGCTGATTCCTAGAATGTTGACATTCACTCTTGCCATCTCCTGTTTGACCACTTCCAATTTGCCTTGATTCATGGACCTGACATTCCAGGTTCCTATGCAATATTGCTGTTTACAGCATCAGACCTTGCTTTTATCACCAGTCACATCCACAGCTGGGTATATTTTTTGCTTTGGCTCCATCTCTTCATTCTTTCTGGAGTTATTTCTCCACTGATCTCCAGTAGCATATTGGGCACCTACTGACCTGGGGAGCTCCTTTTTCAGTATCCTATCATTTTGCCTTTTCATACTGTTCATGGGGTTCTCAAGGCAAGAATACTGAAGTGGTTTGCCATTCCCTTCTCCAGGGGACCACATTCTGTCAGATCTCTCCACCATGACCCACCCGTCTTGGAACAGCTTATATTATTGGGCTGTTTTACACACATTATCCCACTTAATTTGCACAAAAAGCTCATGAACTAGCTATTACTATCATCGCTTTACTGATGAAATTGTAAAAGATGAAGTAACTCAAATAACTGGCCTTTGAACCTAGATTTATAACATTCCAAAACTCGTGTTCTTAAACACAGTGCTATCAGACAGATTGAGAACAAGAAAGAGACTGACTTTCCAATTTCCCAGGTCATTTTTTCATATCAGCAACACAAGTAGTAGATCACTGAGAACCTTAAAAATGGGCAGACCCAGGTCAGTCATGGCAGATAGAATGTGTAGAACATATCATAAATCAATGTTTAGGATCCCAGGGACTCAGGATGGAAGCATATTCTCTATCATTGCTGCTAAATTATTATTCAAAATTGCATTACTCATTAGTGTCTTTCATTCAAACAGTAGCCCTAAAAATTAAAAATAATAAAAAGAAATAAAGAAGTAAAATGCACTCAAGTTATCAGTAGAATGTATAACTTTCATGCACAATGAAAGAAGAGACCTTTTTAGCCTCGTCTAGAGTGCCGTATGCTGTTTTGACACTAAAATGTCCTGGAGTCGAGTTAAAGACTCTGTTGTCAGTCTCTCATCTGCATCCTGGGCATCACTGTAGGAATTATAAACCATCATCTACTTTAGGTGCTTAAGGAGAGGATTTGAAGGCTCTATCTAGCCATTTCATTCCTCCTTTGGAATTAATGAGCAGACTTTTATTAAGCGGTTCTGATTTGCTTTTCCCTGATGATCGGTGATGTTGAGTACTTTGTAATATATCCGATGGCCATGTGTATGCCTACTTTGGAAAAAAAATGTCTATTTAAGTCTTTGCCAAGTTTTTAATTGGTTTTATTTGCTTTCTTGCTTTTGAGTTGCTTGAGTTCCTTTTGCATTTTTGGATCTCAATTCCTTATCAGTTGATGGTTTGCAGGAGTTGTCTCCCATTCCATGGTTGATATTTTTGCTGCATAGTTTTTCTTTGTTGTAGAGAAACTTTTTAGTTTGAGGCAATCCCATTTTACTGTCTTTGATGCTATTGTGAATGGCATTGTTTTCTCTATTTTTCTTCTAGATGGGTCATTTTTAGTGTATAGAAACACAACTAAGTTTTTGTATTTTGTATCCTTCAACTTGACTAAATTCACTTATTAATTCTAACAGTTTTGGAATGGAATCCTTAGGGTTTTCTATGTATAAGGCCATATCATCTGCAGTCAGTTTTACCTCTTCCCTTCCAATTTGGATGCATTTTAGTTCCTTTTCTTCTTTAGTTACTCTAGTTAGGACCTCCAGTACTATACTGAAGAAAAATCGTGAGAGTGGGCATCCTTGTCTTGTTCAACTTTTCCTCACTGAGTATATGATGTTAGCTTTGAGCTTATAGATGACCTTCATTATATTGAGGAACATGTCTTCTGTACCTAATTTATTGAGGATTTTTATTATGAAAAAATCTTGGCTTTTTTCAAATACTTTTGCTGAATTTTTGGAGAGGATTATATGATTTTAACCCTTTAACTTAATAATGTGGTGAATCACACTTATTGATTTGCATATATTGAGTCACTCTTGCATCCTAGTTTTTGTTGGGAATTTAGCATCTATGTTCACCAGGAAAAGTGGTCTGCATTTTTTTTCTTTTTTTTTTTTTTTGTAGTGTCCATGTCTGGCTTTGGAATTAGGATAATGTTGACATTGCAAAATGAGTTTAATAGTGTTATCTCTACTTCAGTTTTTGAGAGAGTTTGAGAAGGATGAGTATTAATTCTTCTGTAAATGCTTGGTAGGATTTACCAGCGAAGCCATATTATTTATCTTGAAAATATTTTTGATAACAATGTAAGAAATATACTTAAAGATATAATTGCTTAGATATCAATACAAGAGATAAGGAAGCCCCACATGCAGAATGGAAAAATGAGAGCCCCAACTTGCATAAAAATATGATAATACAGACTACAAGTCTATATGATAGACAACTTGCATAAAAGCACAAAATAGGCAATTCTAGATGGAGAAAAGGGGAGAGACAAAGCATAAACATGTTATGATTTATCATATAAGTGATTTATAGTTTAAAATAATCAAACCCACAGAGCATAGTGGAAATGATGGCAAAGTTTGCTGTATTAAATGAGGAGTATCGATGCATCCAAAGATCTTACAGATAAAGTGTGTAGACATGATGGATAATCCTTAAACTGGGAGACAGTACAAGCAGAATTATAACTGATTAATAATTGGACCTGAAATATACAAAGAACTTCTTCAAGTCAACAATCCAAAGTTATGAACAAGCACTTCACAGAAAAGAACACAGAAAAGGGCAAATGTTAATTATAGGCTCGTGAAATTGCCAGTTGCAACAACTATCAGATATTGTTTTACACTTAACAAAATAACAGGTAAAATTTGACAATTACAAGTGTAACTGATGGTGGGTAGGAACCTGGACTTTTATGTCACGTTTGGGGAGTATAAAATTTTATAATCACTTTGGAAAACAATTTGGCATTATCTAGTAAAGTTGAAGCTGTCTCAAACCCATGACTCAGCAGTTCTACTCCTGGGCTTAGAGAAATTCTTGTATAAGAGTTCCCAAAGCTGCAGAAATATAGCGGTATTTCTGCCAATAGTTCCTAAGTAAAAGTAACTCACATATTATTATCATAGAATGAATAAATTGTGGACAACATATACAATATCATGACATAGAACAGTAAAATTAGGTGCAGCCACGTTGAATACCATGGCTGGCTCTATGGAAAACAGTATCAAGTAAAAATAAAAGTTGAAGGATACCTATGATGTTACTCAATTTACATAAATTTCAAAACCATACAAAACTAAACCACACTTTGTTCAGGGGGAAAAACATGATGAAAAACAGTTTCTAAAGTCTCAGAAATAACTAAAACAAAATTCATGGTGGGGGTTACCTCTGAGGGGGGAAGGAGTGGACGCATTCTGGAGTACAAGGAGGGTATCTAATTACTGGAAGCATTTTCTTGCTTAAACAAGGTGAAAGGAAAACGAAAATTAGGCAGTTTCATAAACATGTTTTACCGCTCAACATCTAATAAAATGTTTCTAATGTTATTATAGAAAAAATTCTATTTAATGGAAGAAAGTTGTAAAACTCAGTTTGAAAGGGATTTTATCCCAAGGGGAAAAATAATCATGTAGCAGTTGACACCATGTCATATCCTAGATAAATTATTTAAATGATGGAAAAAGAAAAATAGTATTTTGGGCAGAAAATGCTAGGTAAATCCAGTGGAAAAATTCCAATTGACCTATTTCTCCATAGAAATATCAAGGACTGAAATACTCTAGAATAATATGCACAAAGTACTGAGTAAAAAATAACATACTTCAAAAATATTATATACAAGCAAGGTTTAACCTTTGAAGTGAAAGTGAACATCATTTCGTCATATCCAACTCTTTGTGACCCCATGGACCATGGAATACTCCAGGCCAGAATACTAGAGTGTGTAGCTGTTCCCTTCTCCATGGGATCTTCCCAACCCAGAGACTGAACCCAGGTCTCCCACATTGCAGGGGGATTCTTTACCAGCTGAGCCACAAGGGAAGCCCAAGAATACTGGGGTGGGTAGCCTATCCCTTCTCCAGTGGATCTTCCCCACGCAGGACTGGACTGGGGTCTCCTGCGTTGCAGGCAGGTTCTTTACCAGCTGAGCTATCAGGGACGCCTGCATTCAGTTCAGTTCAGTTCAGCCGCTCAGTCGTGTCCGACTCTTTGTGACCCCATGAACCGCAGCACGCCAGGCCTCCCTGTCCATCACCAACTCCCGGAGTTCACTCAGACTCACGCCCATTGAGTCCGTGATGCCATCCAGCCATCTCATCCTCTATCGTCCCCTTCTCCTCCTGCCCCCAGTCCCTCCCAGCATCAGAGTCTTTTCCAATGAGTCAACTCTTTGCATGAGGTGGCCAAAGTACTGGAGTTTCAGCTTTAGCATCATTTCTTCCAAAGAAATCCCAGGGCTGATCTCCTTCAGAATGGACTGGTTGGATCTCCTTGCAGTCCAAGGGACTCTCGAGAGTCTTCTCCAACACCACAGTTCAAAAGCATCAATTCTTCGGCACTCAGCCTTCTTCACAGTCCAACTCTCACATCCATACATGACCACTGGAAAAACCATAGCCTTGACTAACGGACCTTTGTTGGCAAAGTAATGTCTCTGCTTTTGAATATGCTATCTAGGTTGGTCATAACTTTCCTTCCAAGGAGTAAGCGTCTTTTAATTTCATGGCTGCAGTCACCATCTGCAGTGATTTTGGAGCCCCAAAATATAAAGTCTGACACTGTTTCCACTGTTTCCCCATCTATTTCCCACGAAGTGATGGGACCAGATGCCATGATCTTAGTTTTCTTACCTTTAATATAAAGAAAAAAGCTATATTTTGAATTATACAAGAACCTGTAGAATCTAATTCTTATGAATATTGCTTAAAAATATCACTTGATGAGGACATCCAGCCATTCGTGGTATGATTCAAAAGACTGCAAGAATTGAGAAGTTTTGGGGGAAGAAAAGTATTTAGTACTAAATTCTTTTAAATATGAAGGTTAGAAGAAATAGCTCTGTGAAATGTGTTACAATATAAATGTGACCTTAATATAAAAAATAACAAAATGAAGAGATCTGGGGAAATTGAGAGTAAAATTGAAAAGGTAAAATTTTTTAACACTTTGAGGGGGGAATAAAGTGTCTAAAATTCAAATATGTACTTATAAATGGTAATTCCAACTGCAGCACTTGTCATAATCATTCTCATTACCTTAGTAGAATTTCTTAGGAAATTATTTTCTGTGTAAAACATTTGTCAGAAGTTTTAGTTTCTTCGCTTTATTTCACAATGCGTTTATTACTATAAACCTGACAAAATCAAGTTCAGGTTTTATGAACTAAGACATCTTTAAATTAAGTGTCATTGAAGTGATTTTACAGAATATTTCCTAGTTCTTTTTCTATCTGCATATACATAGACCTATATTGAGACACTGTGTACTATTTAAGGTACTTCTTTTCTGAATGGTGGGATTTGTTAGTTTTTCTTTCTCTGTTTTTACTCTAGCTCTATTAAATAATATTTTTAAAAGTGGATATCAGCTCTACATATGTAATAGTCACACTTTATAAAGAGCATACAATTTGACCCCATCACTCTTTTAGGAATCTATTATAGAGTTCTTCACTGAACACAATTTTTAAAAGAAACCCAAGAAGTTGACTTGTGTCTGGTGAGGCCATCCGTGCCTGTCCCACTGTTACCCCTGCGGTCCTCACGTGTATCCTAACATGACGCAAAATATACCCTTAGGAAGGGGGACAATGGGAAGTAATTATGTGCATTTACTAGCAGAAGGTCCCTTCACATTCTGTCTGTCTGTCTGCCTCTACTCAACGAGAAATGCATGCTTTCTAGATATTTGTCCTCATTGCTATTCTAACCCCTACAAAGTCTTGTATACCCTTCATCACTTCCTATTTCATCCTGTCTCTGATTCACACAAAACTTTTCACTCTGTACTCAACAACTCATAGCAAACTCATCAGCAATGTCTATTTCCTCAATCTCTCCACTGAAAGTTCTTGATATGATGGAAATCTGTTTTTTCCTAGAGATATAATTAGTCTTGTGTGTGTGTGTGTGTGTGTGTGTGCGTGCGCTCAGTCACTCAGTCGTATCCGACTCTCAGCAACAACCCCATGGACATAGCCCGCCAGGCTCCTCTGTTCATGGAATTTTCCAGACAAGAATACTGAAGTGGGTTGCCAGTTCCTTCTCCAAGGAGTCTTCCCAACCCAGGGATCAAACCCGAGGGTCTTATATCTCCTACATTGGCAGGCAAAATCCTTACTACTGCACTCTCAAATAATTGTGCTTTTCTCTCAGACGGATACTACACCCTGCTTCCTGGGTGGGGCACCTCACTGTCATTTCTAGATCATTCCATAAACAACAAGTTTCCTTGAAGCCAGTGGAATCAGATTTATTCACTTTATCTTTAATCTTGATTCAATTATTTAAAACCTTGATTAAAAAATGGAACACAGATTAAAAATCAAGTTGAGATACTACTTCATACCTATTAGAATGGTTATTAAATAAAAGTAAATGGAAATTGACAAATATTAGTGAGAATGTGGAGAAATTGGACCTCTTGGGCACCGACTGATGATGGAAATGATCCAGCAATTTCACTTCTGACTGTATACCCAAAAAAGTGAAAGAAGAGACCCAGACAGATATTTGTGCATCTATGTTAATAATAGCATCAGTTCAGTTCAGTTCAGTTGCTCAGTCGTGTCTGACTCTGTGTGACCCCATGAACCGCAGCAGGCCAGGCCTCCCTGTCCATCACCAACTCCCGGAGTTCACTAAACTCACGTCCATCGGGTCAGTGATGTCATCCAGCCATCTCATCCTCTGTCGTCCCCTTCTCCTCCTGCACCCAATTCCTCCCGGGATCAGGGTCTTTTCCAATCAGTCAACTCTTCGCATCAGGTGGCCAAAGTATTGGAGTTTCAGCTTTAGCATCAGTCCTTCCAATGAACACCCAGGACTAATCTCCTTTAGAATGGACTGCTTGGATCTCCTTGCAGTCCAAGGGACTCTCAAGAGTCTTCTCCAACACCACAGTTCAAAAGCATCCATTCTTTGGTGCTCAGCTTTCTTCACAGTCCAACTCTCACATCCATACATGACTACTGGAAAAACCATAGCCTTGACTAGATGGACCTTTGTTGGCAAAGTAATGTCTCTGCTTTTGAATATGCTATCTAGGTTGGTCATAACTTTCCTTCCAAGGAGTAAGCGTCTTTTAATTTCATGGCTGCAATCACCATCTGCAGTGATTTTGGAGCCCAGAAAAAGAAAGTCTGACACTGTTTCCACTGTTTCCCCATCTATTTCCCATGAAGTGATGGGACCAGATGCCATGATCTTCATTTTCTCAATGTGGAGCTGTAAGCCAATTTTTTCACTCTCCTCTTTCACTTTCATCAAGAGGCTTTTTAGTTCCTCTTCACTTTCTGCCATAAGGGTGGTGTCATCTGCATATCTGAGGTTATTGATATTTCTCCCGACAATCTTGATTCCAGCTTGTGCTTCTTCCAGTCCAGCGTTTCTCATGATGTACTCTGCATATAAGTTAAATAAGCAGGGTGACAATATACAGCCTTGATGTACTTCTTTTCCTATTTGGAACCAGTCTGTTGTTCCATGTCCAGTTCTAACTGTTGCTTCCTGACCTGAATATAGGTTTCTCTAGAGGCAAGTCAGGTGGTCTGGTATTCCCATCTCTTTCAGAATTTTCCACAGTTTATTGTGATCCACACAGTCAAAGGCTTTGGCATAGTCAATAAAGCAGAAGTATATGTTTCTCTGAAACTCTCTTGCTTTTTTGATGATCCAGCAGATGTTGCCAGTTATGATCTCTGGTTCCTCTGCCTTTTCTAAAACCAGCTTGAACATCTGGAAGTTCAAGGTTCATGTATTGCTAAAGCCTGGCTTGGAGAATTTTGAGCATGACCTTACTAGTGTGTGAGATGAGTGCAACTGTGTGGTAGTTTGAGCATTCTTTGGCATTGCCTTTCTTTGGGATTGGAATGAAAACTGACCTTTTCCAGTCCTGTGGCCACTGCTGAGTTTTCCAAATTTGCTGGCATATTGAGTGCAGCACTTTCACGGCATCATCTTTGAGGATTTGAAATAGCTCAACTGGAATTTCATCACCTCCACTCATAGCCAAAAGGTAAAAAATAAGCCAAATGTCTATCAGCAGGTGAGTGGAGAAACAAAATTTAGTATATACCTACAGTAGCATATTATGTATCCTTAAAAATGAGTGAAATTCTGACACATGCCACAACATAGATGAACCTAGAAGACATTAGGCTAATAAGCTACACACAGAAGAAAAAATTTTGTATAATTTTGCTTTCACGAGGTACATTGAGTAATCAAATCAATACAGACAGAAACTAGAAGAGTGGTTACCAGCATCTAGAGGGAGGGTGGGATGAGGAGTTAGACCTTACTCAGTACAGAGTTTCTGTCTGGAAGTCTAGAATCTAGCCTGGAAGAGGAATTAGTTATGAAGGTGGGTCCTGACGTTCTCCTGGCATTTTTATGTTTCATATACAAGCTCCTTTCTTTTCTGAAGAAGGAATCCTTGTTGCCCCATAATAGGCACTTCCTCAGCCTGTTTTATTAGTAGAATATGTCTTTATAAGGTTATAATTATATAGCATAAACCACCACAGCTTCTATATACATTGACCCAAAATTCCTGAATGTATAGAATTTGGAGATATACTGAGTAGTCTTGGAAACATCTCTCTTTTGAACTAGTGAATTTTTGTGCAAGCTAAAACTAATTCTAGAATATAGCTTTATTTTTTCTCAGATGAGGGCATCTTCTCTAAGTAGTTCATGTTTTCCTATTTTAAAATTATGTTTTAAAATACTGTGGTTGTGATCCTGTCCTCTGCTGATTTGTGGGCTGTTTGGGTGAATAATACAGCAGGGAGATGCTTTTTAAAGAAAACAATGATTATTTAGGAAAGGTGTTTTAATGGGGAGTTACAATATTATTTTATAATATTAATTATTTCTTAGTGAGCATATAGCTGTGTACATATAACTATGTATAATCATATATGTCTAAAATTATAGTGCCCTGAAAAGTCTTGCCATGTTTCCCTACATTATCTCTATTTGTGGTTTTCTAAGAAAAAAATTTTAATCAAATCAGTCAGTTTTTTTTCTGCTTAACCATATGCTTATCCCTGTTGGAAATAATGAATGCAGTGGAAACCCACTGATATTCATCTAACAAAAATATTTTAGTCAATTTTCTCTTTGGAACCAGATAAAGTTAAAAATGCATTGTAGATGGCTCGGGGTGTATTATTAGGTATTTTAATGCTGTCTGACTTTCTGAAACTCCAAACACTTTTAATGATTAAAACCATTTAAAATAACAATAGGGTTTATGGTAAAAATGACTGACTAGTTACTATTGGGAAACAGAAATTTACAACCAAAAGAGGATCTAAGATTCTGAAAATAATTAGTAACTCATTATTTGGATTAAATTGCTGAGTTTAGTTTTTCATTTATGTTTAGCAAAACCACATTTACCAGCTCTTAGGGTAGTCTTGGTAAATGAGTACACTCCCTGCATTCACTCTTCCAAAATGATAAAATGCCAGTGGAGCTATAAATGGGTAAAGATTACAAGGCTTAATAGTGCTATTAACTAAAACAGTTTCAATAACAATGAGGTGTGCTCCCATCTTCAACGTGGTATCTTTGAGTTAAAATGTCCTTACACATGGCTCAAGTACTAGTTCAATATAAAGGTGTTATTTGGAACTTGATGCTGACTAGCGTCACTGATTCAATGGGCATGAATTTGAGCAATTCATGGTTAGATAACATCCCTGACTCAAAGGTTAGATAGCATCACTGATTCAATAGGCGTGAATTTGTGCAAACTCTGGGATAGTGGGGGACAGAGGAGCCTGGTGTGCTGCAGTCCATGGGGTCACAGAGTCAGACACGACTTAATGAGTGAACAACTGAATTAGCACAAAATATGACTCCAGTAAAAGCCACTGCGCTCTTTGCAGTCCCACGGCCAGAATCAACCTATACTGCACCATCGCATCCCTAAATCAGACGTGGGCAAAGACATCTCACAGGAGTAGGTCAGTGCTACTGCCCAGAGCTGGGGTTACTCTGCTCGAGGGGTTTTCTGTCACCTTACATGAAGCACAACATCTGTAGTTGTGTATAAAAAGTCCTCTGATTCTAACCCAGAAAAAAATGCAAAATATGACCAGGCCTAACACAGTTAGGCTTCCCTTAAGGCTCAGTGGTAAAGAATCTGCCTGTCCACGTAGTAGAGGCAAGTTAGACCCCCTGAGTTGGGATGATCTCCTGGAGGAGGGCATGCAGCCCATTCCAGGATTCTTGCCTGGAGAATCCCATGAACAGAGGAGCCTGGCGGACTATGATCCATGGGGTCACAAAAGCTGGACACGAATGAGTGACTAAGCAACAACTCAATTATAGTCTTTACACCAACCGTATGAGGTGTGTGTGTGTGAGCCGCTCAGTCCTGTCTGACTCTTTGCGACCCCACGGACTGTAGCCCGCCAGGCTCCTCTGCCTGTGGGGTTTTCCAGGCAAGAACACTGGAGCAGGTTGCCATGTCCTTCTCCAGGGATCTTCCTGATCCAGAGAAGAGCTTTATTATTCCCAGTTTAGACATGAAGACACTGATCATCACACTACTAAACTGGCCAAATTATGGGTATTTTATTTTATTTTTAATTTCTTTATTTTTAATTGGAGGCTAATTGCTTTACAGTGTTGTGCTGGCTTCTGCCACCCATCAGCACGAACCAGCCATAGGCATGCGTATGCTCCCTCCTTCTAGAACCTTCCTCCCACCTCCCACCCCATCCCTTGCCTTTAGGTTGTCACAGAGCCCGGGGGTTGAGCTCCCTTCATTGCATAGCAAATTTGCACTGGCTCTCTTTTCCATATGGTAATCTATATGTTTCAATGTTACTCTCTCAATTTATCCCACTGTCTCCTTCCCCCACTGCATCCACAAGCCTGTTCTTTGTCTGCATTAAACTGGAATTGCTTGACTCCAGTGTCTCCTATCTTCCCACTTAACCATTCTGTCCTTCTTAAAATATTTAGATTTCCAAACAAAACAGATCTATCCTCTCTGTGCCTCAAAGACAGCATGTTAGTGGGTGATTTGATGGTCTGGTTTCGCTCCAGTAGTTCCTAAGGGCTGAGATTGCCACACGAATGAGCAGGTTGGCTTGTAGGCTCAGTAGGAAGGTCCCTCTGAGCAGGTGAACAGCCTGTGAGGAGAGCAGAGACAGGCTCCTTGCTGTGATGATGTGATGTGTTATTTCAGGGCAAATTTATGCCTCTCCCAGGGAGCCTTCTAGAGTAATAATCTCTGACAAATGGCGATCCTGCTATATCTAGGCTCCCCAAATAGCTCTACCTGAATTTATTTTGTGTGTAAATCACAGTGCTAGGGTTAAAGAAGACTCTCATAGATGTAGCTTCATTCTTACTTATTAAGCATAGAAAGAAAAAAAAATGTGATGATTTGTTAATATCTTTCAATCATTCTGCACTTTCCCCCAAGTATTCGTTTTCTTGCAAGTGGATTTTAGGATCCTGGGCTACCTTTACATTAAAAAAAAAAAGTGCATTGTGAAAGTTTTTGTGACCAGGTCATGCAAATAACCATAGCATATCAAAGTAATATCTTTCCATTTGTTGCGTTTTTAAACATTGGTTGTGACTTTATTTTTCTTTAATTTGGGGGGATAGATTTAGTTGCTGTGGTATATGTACAATTATTAATAACACGTCTTGTACTTTTACATTCTCCATGGTCCTCGTTCATGGTCTTTGTTCTCTCTGTAAACAGAATGTCCCCCACTTGCTACAAATTTTTAGTACAAAATCCAAGGATTTAATCCACTAACTGAAATGTCTCCGTGGAAATGATCATTTTGTCCTGTCTTTTCATATTATAGGCAAACTCAAATATGGAATTAAGAAAGAATCAATTAGAGTAAAACTCTTTTCACCTTCTCTCAGCATTGTTCTTTGAATAGCTTGTCAGAAGAAAGGTCATTCAAAGTCTCATTAGTCAGGCAACACACATTTACCTCCCTACACTCCCAAATGATTCTATATCACACATTCTTTCTATAGTTCGAATAATAGCAGTAGTTTATAAGTGATCACTCACTGGTCTTGACTTATTAAGAACCTAAACAAGTATCTGTAGAAGAACCCCTTTTCCAGAGAGAGCATCACAGTTTTCCTTGCAGTATATGGGAAATCGGAGCTTTGTTGAGAATATACCAGTTTGTCACTGTTTACTCTTAGAAAGACTCGTTGTCCTGGTCAAAGTCCGATCTTCGTCTATGCTTGCTTTCTGGATTTGGAGGAGACTGGGGTCATTTTTGGCATCTATTTAAATAATTATTTACAAAAGCAGTGGTAAAGAAACTGCCAATGCAGGAGATGCAAGAGATGCAGCTTCGATCCCCGGGTTGAGAAGAACAGCTGGAGAAGGAAATGGCGACCCACTCCAGTATTCTTGCCTGGAGGACTCAGTGGACAGAGGAGTCCACAGGGTCACAGAGGGTCGGACATGACGGAGCCAGTGTGCGCGTGTGCACCCACCCACGCACGAAAGCAAGGAGGGTTTTTCCTTATGAAAGTAGTTGCTGTTTAGTGTTTCTGTTTTGTTGGCCATGTTGCATTTGTTCTTTCAGAAGCGCAAAGAACGTATCTGATAACTATTTTAAATGATAATATATAATGTATTGGGCTTTCCAGGTGGCGCTGGTGGTAAAGAACCCTCTTGCCAATGCAGGGGGTGTAAGAGACGGGCTCAGTCCCTGGGTCGGGAAGATCTCCTGGAGGAGGGCATGGCAACCCACTGCAGTATTCTTGCCTGGAGAACCCCACGGACAGAGGAGCCTGGCCGGCTAGGGTCCATGGGGTCACCAAGAGTCAGACACGACCGAAACAACAGCACGCATGCGCACATACAATGTATTTCTATCTTCTCATAAACCTTTTGTTAATGGAGGATTCTTTGCCCCTAGGCAAAAACACTAACATAAATTTGAAGGGAGATAGATAGTTAATTAATAGATTATACATAGACAGCTATTAGGGTTCTATAGTATTGAAAGGCGGAGAAGGCAATGGCACCCCACTCCAGTACTCTTGCCTGGAAAATCCCATGGACGCAGGAGCCTGGTGGGCTGCAGTCCATGGGGTCGCTGAGGGTCGGGCACGACTGAGCGACTTCACTTTCACTCTTCACTTTCATGCATTGGAGAAGGAAATGGCAACCCACTCCAGTGTTCTTGCCTGGAGAATCCCAGGGGCGGGGGAGCCTGGTGGGCTTCCGTCTATGGGGTCGCACAGAGTCGGACACGACCGAAGCGACTAAGCGAGCGAGCGAGTATTGAAAGGATGGACACTGCCCTCTGGAGGCCACAAATAGAAACCACAAACCAAGTGATTCTCCCATCTAACGGCATATTTGATGCTGCAAGTTTGAAATCAAACTGTATCTCTTACCTTTGCAATCAAGAATATCCAAGGTAGTACAACCAGGATGGCAAAGTTAAGCTGAATCTGAATTTCACCTCGTTACACGGATTTTTACGAGCTGATGAACTCTTTCCCTATAATTTACTCAGAATGTCTCTCCCAGTTACCAAGAAGCACAGAGAAGTAAGTGAGAAAGGAATAATGGAGGGCGAGGCTGACAAAAAGCAAATTAATCTTTTTGTCTGCCAAACCTCTATTTGAAATATATATATATATGACTTTGTACTTACTTTCTGTTTTCTTGCATAAGATACATGCCGAGTTTGTGAAGTGAAAAATGTGGTCAAAAAATAGATGAAAATGGAAGAAAAGCTGTGAATATGAAAATAGAAATATATTCTTTCTATATAAGGACAGCTCTTCTCTTACGAAAGTTAAAACACCACAATGAAAGAGAATAGCTTTTGATGCCTCTTACTTAAGAGTATGTATACATATGATGTCAGTCTTGCAATAGGAGACATAGATTAATCTCCCAAATGCAAAAGTCTCCATTTTAAATATTCAGAAGGCTACAAGAAATAACCATAGGGACTCAGATATTTGGAAAAGTCTCTTCCTAGAAGAACTCGCCTCTCTTAAAATTATCAATTTTTGTGACCCTTCAAGGATCATTTAAAATTTCAAGTCCAAGAAAAGCCTTTCTCTACTTCAGTTCACTTTAGGAACTTACTCTTCATTTCACTCCCTAGAAATTCTCACACTGTTCTACAGTGTTTAAAGCACCACCTATATCACAATTTTTTAAAAAATATAGACAATGTTATTCTCATAATGCTCTTCTAAAATAGGGTTATTTGCCTTATTTTGTAGGCAAGATAGTGAGAATCATTTAGGTTACTTAACTCATTTCTTTACCAGAACGTGGTTCAGTCTGGATTAAATACAAAATGTGTGACTTCAAAATTGCTTCTTTTTCTATTATACTATATTTAAGAGAAAAAAAAATATTTAAATGGGTTCAAAATATGAAACATTTGAAAGAGTTGGGCGTTCAGAATAAGTTGGATATAGTCACACTGATAAACAGTGTATCAAATAATACTTTAGTATTCTAATAAATCAAAGATAAAAGGAAGGAAGAAGGTAGGAAGAATAGAGGAAAAGAGGGAAGGTAGTGGGGGGAAAAAGAAAGAAAACGCTGCACATTTTGCTCAGTCCCACATGTTGTATCTTGTGTGTTTCATCTGTCAGAAGGAACAGCATACATGTGAGATTTCAGATGTGCTGACTGCACAGGCATGTCTGGAATAGCAAACTCGGGTCTAGAAGAAAGGGAAATGTGGGAGAGTGAAAGAATCCGAGGTGACGCTGAGCCACCGGGGCATAGCTGTGGTTGGTCAGAAGCAATAGTTGACTATACAAAGGCATTTAATGAGAAAAAAAATAGAATACTCTATTAAAGGGCACATTTTAAAAACCATTTTCCATCTGTGTTCCTGGAAATGTGAGTTCAATCAATGAATAATTCATCCAAAGCAGATAAAGGAAAAATGCAGAATGTATTCACTTGGCCAAGATGTGGAGGACAGTCAACTGGTTACAGCTTCAGTTGCCCTGGCATCAAGGTTTAATTGAACCAAAAAGCAATTTTGAAATTTCAAAAGAAAATGATTTCTTGTATGAAATCTGTAAAAATTGGATAAATGCTTTTGAAGACATAAAACTAAATTGAGGGTAAAATGGGCTTATGAATTCAAACCATAAAGGTTATCGATTTTATCCCTACCTAGTTTAGTTAAGTAGAGTCATCAGTTTCTTTCCACCCTGCTTCATTTTCTTCACTTTTATATTCATATGTCACAAATTCAAAATGCAGATACTATCACAGAACACAGAGCATGAAAAATATAAATATCTTGGCTTCAACTGGAAGCCATGATATTCTGTGGTGGTTTAATCCCTAAATTATATCCAACTCTTGCTACCCCATGGACTGGGGCCTGCCAGGCTCCTCTGTCCATGGGATTTTCCAGGCGAGAATGCTAGAAATGGCGAGTGGGTTGCCATTCCCTTCTCCAGGGGAATCTTCCTGACCCAGGGATCAAACCCAGGTCTCCTGCACTGCAGGCAGATTCTTTACCAACTGAGCTACCAGGGAATTCCTAAAATCTAAAGCACTGTCCCTGGGTGGCGTCAAACCACCAATCTTTTGGTTAACAGCCAAACGCACTAACCCATTGCATCACAGAGACAATAATCGGGACCATCTTTTAGGGAAACTTCTTTATCATATTTTATGTCTTTTATAGCTTTAAAAATCCTCATAAACACTGTGACTTGAAACAATAGCCATATGTTCATCATTGGATATGCACTTTTTTCTGAGTCAGCTAGAAAAGTCCTTCAGCTGATCTCAGCTGGACTCTCTCATTCACCCACGGCAAGCTTCCTGGTTGACAGAGCCTAGCTGGTCAAAGGGGTGTTAACTAGACTGTGTGTGTTGAGTCATCCAGGTGTGTCTGACTCTTAGTGACCCCATGGACTGTAGCCCGCCAGGCTCCTCTGTCCATGGAATTCTCCAGGCAAACAGGGGTTGCCATTTCCTACTCCAGGAGATCTTCCCACCCCAAGGATCAAACCCGCATCTCTTGTGTCTCCAGCATTGGCAAACAGATTCTTTAGCACCGTGTCACCTGGGCTTGTCTTTATTCCGCTTGGTCTCTTAGCCCCCCGCAGGTTAACTCAGACTTGGACACACGATGGTCTCAGTGTCCCAAGGGTGAGACGCATATAGAAGTGTCATGAGGTCAGACTCAGAATTTGCTCAGTTTCCTTTCCATCATTTCTTGTAGTCAAATCAAATTACATGGGATGCCCAGATTGAAGGGGCAGAGAAAGAGACTCTACCTCCTGAAGGAAAGGTTATGTGCACATTTTTGCGCTCAGCCTCCTTTGAGGAACTCTCATTCATGAAGGTACAACCATGAGATGAAAGTTAATTCATAACTTAGGACACAGATTCAGTCCCCAGACACCTCTGAGCTCAAAGTTTCTAGCTCGCTGCTCTCTTTCTTCCCTCAGTGGTAGTGAGACTCTGCCCCAGAAACTTGGAAATCCCCATGGGGATGCCAGTTGGGGCTTCCCTATTGGCTCAGCGGGTAAAGAACCCCCTGCCTACGAGGGAGACAGGGGAAACACAGGTTCGATCTCTGTGTCGGCCCCCAGAGCAGGAAGTGGCACCCCATTCCAGTATTCTTGCCTGAAAATTCCTTGGACAGCAGAGCCTGGAAGGCTACAGTCCATAGGGCCACAGTCAGACACAGCTGAGCGTGCACACTGCACACGTGCGAACACACACACACACACACACACACACACACACACACACGGGATGTCAGCTATGAAACTGATGCCATGGGATAGTTTAATTTCCTTCTATACATATCGTGGGTTTCTTTTTTTACATTTCTCATTATGTCTCTATCCATTCTTTTTTTTTTTTTTTACTTGTTTTATCACATTTAATCCTTACGATTTCTATTACCTTCCATTTAACAGGTGTGAAAACCAAGGCTTAAGCAGTTACATGCATTTCTCAAGATTACACAGCCATTATGTAATTCAGGAGGAGGCAGTATTTGAGGTGAAGGGTAAGTAGAATTTCGACAAGATGAAAAGGGAATTTCAAAGAGGAGGTGAGCACGTGAATATAAGTAGGGAAATAGCAAAGCCCAGGGCACATCTGGGGACTAGTTATTGTTGACTTTGGTATTATAAAAAGGTATGTGCAGTGGTGTAGTGGAAGGTAAGGCCTGAGATGGAGGCTGGAGTAAAAGTGAAATAACAATAATAAAAGCAAATAGCATTTACACCGCATTTAGTACATGCCAGCTCAATTCTATCCATTCTTTGAATAGTGGCAAAAGCAACTCTCTGTCCTCGTTACTCCTTTTTTCTTTGCATTTTCTGAATGGCCGCAGGTACACCACAGCTCCCCGCCTCGTTGCCTGTGCGCCTGCAGTTGGCTCTTACTGCACAGCTCCTGTCTTTGACTCTCATCATGACTACCATAAAGACCTTCTCAAATGCTTGGAATAACCACATCAACTATAACTTTTAACAATCTTTGCTTTTCTCTAAGATTTTCAAGATAGAGATCAAACTTTTGGAACTCAAGGATATTTATGCTCTAATCTGTTTTTTTTTACTTAAATTCCCCAAATCATCTCTGCTAAACCCACATATGTCATTATTTTTAAGTACTTAACATTTTTGCAGTATCCTTTGCTCTCTCATGATTTAAAAATAATTTGCTGCTTCCTCAAATGTTTTTCTATCACATCTTTCTAACCAATTTATCTCTTACTCATCCTAATCAAGATTCCACACACTTCAGTCATTGCCAGGAAGATCATTGGATGTTTCTTTGTGTTAAATACCAATATGGGGGCTCCATGAACCCTGTGCTCATCGGATATAACACATGACAATCTGTTACAGAGTGTTGACTATTTTTTCTCCCTCTGTCTCTTGCCTGAGCATGTCAACTGAGAGAAGGATTCTTGATATCTGTTTTTGTGTCTTTAGTACTGACCATTGTACCTTGGTACATAATATAGCAGTCAACAGATGTTTGAAATAATTAGGTGGGAACCATCTAGGGAAAAGACAGTTGCTATATCAGTTACTTAATACTCTAACAGTGCTGTGCAACAAGCAACTACAAAACCCTAGTGGTGGGAAACATTAACATTTATTTTTGTTCTTGGTCTATGTATCAACCAGTGGTTCCCCTGATATGAACAGATGTGGCTGATCTTGAGTGCTCTTGTTCAGGTAGTTGCTACTTTGTAGACTGGCTGGCTGAGAATACTCAGCTCTCCTCAATGCGGTCTCTAACCCTTCCATTGACTAGTCTGGCTTTAATACTCAGGGAAGATGCAGGTATCCATTAAAGTTCCTAGGCTTGGAACTGGCAAATAGCTTTTCTGCTTCATTCTATTGGTCAAAGCAAGTCATAAGACTGTACCAATTCAAAGTGTGGAGAAATACACTCTATCTCTTGATGAGGAGAGCAGCAAAATCATACTTCAAGGAGCATGGTTATAGTGAGGGCATTAACAGGGGCTATCAAGGCAATCAATTCCAAATAGGAAAAGGAGTATGTCAAGGCTGTATATTGTCACCCTGTTTATTTAACTTATATGCAGAGTATATCATGAGAAACGCTGGGCTGGAAGAAGCACAAGCTGGAATCAAGATTGTCGGGAGAAATATCAATAACCTCAGATATGCAGATGACGTGACCCTTATGGCAGAAAGTGAAGAGGAACTAAAAAGCCTCTTGATGAAAGTGAAAGAGGAGAGTGAAAAAATTGGCTTAAAGCTCCACATTCAGAAAATGAAGATCATAGCATCTGGTCCCATCACTTCGTGGGAAATAGATGGGGAAACAGTGGAAACAGTGGCTGACTTTCTTTTTTTAGGCTCCAAAATCACTGCAGATGGTGACTGCAGCCATGAAATTAAAAGACGCTTACTCCTTGGAAGGAAAGTTATGACCAACCTAGATAGCATATTCAAAAGCAGAGACATTACTTTGCCAACAAAGGTCCGCTAGTCAAGGCTATGGTTTTTCCAGTGGTCATGTATGGATGTGAGAGTTGGACTGTGAAGAAAGCTGAGTGCCAAAGAATTGATGCTTTTGAACTGTGGTGTTGGAGAAGATTCTTGAGAGTCCCTTGGACTGCAAGGAGATCCAACCAGTCCATTCTAAAGGAGACCAGTTCTGGGTGTTCATTGGAAAGACTGATGCTGAGGCTGAAATTCCAATCCTTTGTCCACTTCATGCAAAGAGCTGACTCATTGGAAAAGAGTCTGATGCTGGGAGGGATTGGGGGCAGGAGGAGAAGGGGACGACAGAGGATGACATGGCTGGATGGCATCACCAACTCGATGGATGTGAATTTGAGTGAACTCCGGAAGATGGTGATGGACAGGGAGGCCTGGCGTGCTGCAGTTCATGGGGTCGCAAAGAGTCGGACACGACTGAGCGACTGAACTGAACTGAACTGACCTACAAGGTATGATGCTAATTTACATAATTATCCACATCATTCAATAGTATTCTACCAACTGTCCACAAATGTATGAAGGAATGCAATTCCAAAGTAGATATCAGATTTGTTCGAACTTATTATTTCCAAACTTCAGTTTGAACTAAAAGTTTCTGATGCAAAAAGGAATTTGGAAACAAAACAATCATTTGAACACTGAGAAGTACAGCTCAAACAATAAAGAAATTATAAGATAAAGATGCTAATGAAACAAAGAGAAGTAAGGAAGGCGGGGGGAGGAAGAGATAATGATTCAACAGAGCCAAACAGCTAAACTGCAGCAATCAAAGCAAATAGCAAGAAAACAAAAGGCACTGATTAAATTCAACCTCTCTGCTCCCAGAATAATATGTATGCTGCATCATTTTTGACAAACAATATGGTAAAGATCTGAGTTAGAGCACAGCAAGTATCACCAATTCTATTTTCATTAGTATTGGAGGAGACTTCAGTTTTCTTGATCAATTAGGAAAAATTACTCCTGTTAAAGTACAATGTGTACAACTACATAGGCCACTTGAATCCATCCTGTTCTCACTGTGGTCTTGAAGTACTGACTATTATGGTCACATTCAGCTGGGCCTAGAGCAAAATGACATGGCCTTGGAGCCTCAGCTTCCTGGATCAGAAGTCCATTCTCTGCTTAAGGACTGTTTCCATGGTGTTATGGAGCAACGAAGACTGAGTGTCAGAAACACGAACTCAGCAGCTAAAGAACTGATGGTCAAGATGGCCTTAACAGTTCCCTCAGCTTAAGTGCGCTTTAGACAAGCTCTTCCTGCCTCCGGGCCCCTGACCGCCCTTTCACCCAGGCCCTTACAGAATCCAGATGGCCTAACCACAGAGGTCCCTTGGCTCCCTTTTCTTAGAGCGTTTACTTTAGAAAAATGTATAATTGTAAAGTCTTTCTTTGCCCCTTTGAAATGCAAATCTTTTTTAAAAAGCCTCTTGCCAGTTTTATACCCAGGACTGTGTTTCTCAAGGACCTGGGGCCAACCCTTTGAAATGACATTATGGAAGAAGGAGGTGTTCCTACCTACCAGTCTCCATGGGAGGGTGGGAGCTCGAGTTCCCTTCCGGGGCACCTTGCTCTGAGTGTGAACCTTCCTCCCATCACAAAGGCACAGGAAAGTGCCCTCGTGCCTTGGGTCTGACCAGTTAGCAAACAGAAGGCCTGTGATCCCCACGCCCCAAATCTCGAATGAGCTCTGATCTTTCTCCCCTAGAATAAAGTCTTCCTTGGATGTTTAACTTTCATGCAATTTGGTTTTGAAGGTGACATCTATACATTTGCCAAAAATGTTTGAAAAGTGCTTCTGAAATTTCAATAGTCTTCACAGAAATTCTAAGAAGCCTGAAAGTCTCTGTGCAGTATTTAAAAAGGAAATGGCTCATCTTTTAGAAAGCCCATATTTATTCAGAAATGATATAAGTTGTTAGGCCAAAGCTGATAAACTTAATAGAAGGAAGAAAAAACATCTTGTTTTTTACAGTTAACTTAAACAGACAAGTTACAAGTTAATTCTACAGTTAACTTCTTTCTGGAGACTCCTTTATGAGATGCTTTTCTTTAATCACAACAATATATAATGCTGTCCATCTTTTTTCTACAAGACTTATAATAGGAAAACATAGTCTATTTTAAAATTAAACTGAACCTAAGTTTAACTTCAATGTAACATGCATTTAAGGGAGCTTCCCTGATAAAGAATTAGTGGTAAAGAATTGTCTGCCAATGCAGAGACTCAGGTTCAATCTCTGGGCCAGGACAATCCCTGCAGAAGGAAATGCCAGCCCACTCCAGTATTCTTGTCTGGGAAATCCCATGGACAGAGGAGCCTGGAGGGCTACAGTTCATGGGGTCACAAAGAGTTGGATACAACTAAGCAAATAAATAACAACAACAACAACAAAGGACCACTGGTTTCCCATTTGAATTTAAAATAGTTACAATCATACAAATTAAATTTTTGATAATAGCAAAATATCTAGGAAACCCGAGTACTGGGAAATAAAACAATGTATTTTAAAATTATATAAGAGAAAAAGATAAAATCTTAATGGACATTAAGATAAATAAAAAATATAACATATCAAAATTAGTGAGATAGAGCTAAAGCATTGCTTAAAGAGAAACTGACTTTAGAAATTTCTGATATTAGAAAAGACAAAAGATTTTTCACCAGTGCCTTCAGGTTTGACCTTACGAACTTTAAAAAAGAAGAAAAGTGAACAGAAAGTATATAGGAAAAGAAAATGGCAATGAGGAGAAATTAATTAAATAGAAAAGGGACAGGTAATAGAGAATATCAGTCAAGCCCAAAGCTAGTTCTTTGAAAATATAAATAAATTAAATTATTTAATATAATTAATACACATAAATAACTAATATAAATATTAATTAATTGACAAACTCTTTAGCTGTACTGATCAAGAAAAAGAGACAGTACAAATCACCAGATTAGCAGTGAAAAAGGAGTTATCATGACAGATTATATGGGTTGGATGTTTTATATATATATATATGTATATATATATATATGCTTCCCTGGTGGCTCAGATGGTAAAGCATCTGCCTGCAATGCAGGAGACCTGAGTTCGATCCTTGGGTGGGAAGATCCCTGGAAGGAAGGAATGGCAACCCACTGCAGTATTCAAATTCCATAGATTGAGGAGCCTAGCAGGCTCAGTCCATGGGGTCACAAAGAGGCAGACACAACTGAACGGCTAACATCCACACACACAGATATATGTATCCTATCATATTTATATATGATAGAGAGACTAGTATAAGAAACTTTATGACAACATTTTTTTAAATTTTATGAAACAGACAAATTTTCTTGAAAAATTCAGCCTTGCAAAATTGACACAAGAATCTATAAGCCCACTATTAAAATTTGAATTGTTTATCAAAAATCTTTCTAATAAGAAAGCTCAAGAATCATATGGTAAGATTTATCAAGCAGTCAAGAAAGAAATTACATAAACTTTTTCAGAAAACAGAAGAATAGGGATTACTGGCTAGGACTAACTTGTTTTATGAGGCTAGCAAATCTCTAATACCAAAAGTTAATAAAAAAAAGTACAGGACAAAATAGAAAATTGCCAACCAATATCTTCATAAATACAGATACAAAATTCCTTAACACAGCACTGGCAAACCATAACTTAACATATTTTAAAAGCATATACGTTATGACCAAATTGAATGTATTCTAGGTACTTCACATTTAAAAGTCAATCAAAAGTATACCAATTTTCATAGTAGCATTATTTGCAATACTCAAAGTGCAATTAGCATAATCCAAATTGGAAAACAATGTACCATCTCTTGTATTTAAGATAGGCAAGATTTTAAAAGGGTGACAGTACTTAAGTACGTGGAGCCAAGAAATCATCGCACATTTTTGGTGGGGCTGTAAACTGGAACAACGATTTTAGATTTTGATATGTTCCAATAAAGTTAAAAATTACAAAAATTTTACTCAAAATACATACATTAATGAAACTCTTACACATGTTCTATGGGAGAAATATATCAGAATATGCAAAGCATCTTTTGGAGTAGTAATAAAACTGGAAAAAACTCATATCCGCTGAAGAAGGAGAAATACATTGTCATTCTTTCATTTGATGGTATAGTATGCAACAGTAACAACAAATCAAATATAGCTACAGGTTAAAAATAAGTCTCAGAAAGCCTTTTAAAAATTGTGTAGAACTATTCACAGTAAGACACTTACTCCTTGGAAGGAAAGCTGTGACCAACCTGGACAGCATATTAAAAAGCAGAGACATCACTTTGCCAACAAAGGTCCATCTAGTCAACGCTATTGTTTTTCCAGTAGTCATGTATGGATGTGAAAGTTGGACTATAAAGAAAGCTGAGCACCAAAGAACTGATGCTTTTGAACTGTAGTGTTGGAGAAGACTCTTGAGAGTCCCTTGGACTGCAAGGAGATCCAGCCAGTCCATCCTGATCAGTCCTGGGTGTTTGTTCATTGGAAGGACTGATGTTGAAGCTAAAACTCCAATACTTTGACCACCTGATGCGAAGAGTTGACTCATTGGAAAAGACCCTGATGCTGGGAAAGATTGAAGGCGCGAGGAGAAGGGGACAATAGAGGATGGGATGGTTGGATGGCATCACCGACTCAATGGGCATGAGTTTGGGTGAACTCCAGGAGTTGGTGATGGACAGGGAGGCCTGGCGTGCTGTGGTTCATGGGGTTGCAAAAAGCTGGACACGATTGAGCGACTGAACTGAACTGAACTAGCAGTGAGTGGAGTTCCCTGACCTATCCAGTAGATTCCCGTTCATTATCTACTTCATACATCGTATCACTAGTGTATATATGTGAATCCAAGTCTCCTGATTCATCCTTCCCTCACTCTTTCCGCCCTACCCCACGCCCGGCCTTTGATGTCCATACGTTTGTTCTCTACGTCTGTCGTCTATTTCTACTTTGCAAATAAGATCATCTATACCATTTTTCTAGATTCCACATATGTGTGTTAATAAACTTCGTTTTTCTCTTTCTGATTTCACTCTGTATGACAGCCTCTAGGTTCATCTACACCTCTACAAATGACCCAGTTTCGTTCCTTTTATGGCTGCTGCTGCTGCTGCTAAGTCGCTTCAGTCGTGTCCGACTCTGTGCGACCCCATAGATGGCAGCCCACCAGGCTCCCCCGTCCCTGGGATTCTCCAGGCAAGAACACTGGAGTGGGTTGAGTAATATTCTATCGTATATACGTACCACATCTTCTCTATCCATTCCTCTGTTGATGGATGTTTAGGTTGCTTCCATGCCTGGCTATTGTAAATAGCACTGCAGTGAACACAGGGATGCATGTATCTTTCGAATGATAGTTTCCACTGGATATATGTCCTGGGTCATATGGTAGTTGTATTTTTAGCTTTTAAGGAACCCCATACTATTCTCTATCGTGTCTGTATCAATTTCCATTACCACCAATAGTTCAGGAAGGTTTTCCTGTTTTCTCCACACCCTCTCCAGCACTGATTGCAATTTTCTGATGATGTATCTCACTGTAGTTTTGACTTGCATTTCTCTAATAATTAGTGATGTTGAGCATCTTTTCATGTGTTTGTTGGCCATCTGTTTGTCTTCTTTGGAGAAATATCTATTTAGGTCTTCTACCTGTTTTTTGCCTGGATTGTTTGCTTTTTTTTTTTTTCCTTTGATATTGAGTTGCATGAGCTGTTTATATTTTTTGGATTAATTCTTTGTCAGTTGCTTCATTTGCAAATATATTGTCATTCATAATTTAACACTGGAAAATTTACTTCCTTGGATCTATCTTTCTCTTCTGCTGCAAATTAAGAATAGTTGAAAGTAACATCACCAAGAAACAAGTAAAATTCAAAGCATTCTGAAATATTTTGAAATGCCATTTTTGGTTTTTTTTTTCTGAAGCCTAAGTCTCCCGTGCTACATCAATGTCACGTTTTCAAATGAGAGTAAAAGTAATGTTGAACATCACAAAAGACTTTGTTATGCCTTTGGTCACAGAGAGCACACTGTGACTCAAGACAACTCAGCACAGCAAGGTGTACCTGCTGATGTGCTTCAGAAGAGGAGTTCGACATAAGGCACCGTGCGTTTCTTTGACTTCAAGATTCGATGGCTGGAATTTATGACAAACTCAGAGCAATTCTCATCGATATTATACAATGGCTTGCACGAAGGGAATTTTATAGGCACCACAAGACCAATTTTCTATTTCCAAATATGCATCTGAATTGGCAACTAATTCCTCTAGTGTTCATCGCTCAGTCATGTCCCAACTCTTTTGCAACCCCATGGACTGTAGCCTGCCAGACTCCTCTGTCCATGGCATTCTCCAGGCAAGGATATTGGAGCAGGTAGCCATTCCCTTCCCCAGGGGATCTTCCCAACCCAGGGATCAAACTAGGTTTCCTGCATTGCAGGCAGAATCTTTACCATCTGAGCCACCAGAGTAGTTGTTGACAACTTCAAGTCAGATGCTCTGTTCCTGTCACTGCAAAAAGCCCTGTTGTAATTGAAAAGTGAAAGTGTTAGTCACTTAGTCCTTCTAACTCTTTGTGACCCTGTGGACTGTAGTCATCAGGCTCTTCTGTTCATGGAATGCTCCAGGCAAGAATACTGGAGTGGAGAGCCTTTCCTTTCTCCAGGGGCTCTTCCCGACCCAGGGACTGAACCCACATCTCTTGCATTGCAGGCAGACTCCTTACTGGCTGAGCCACCGGGGAAGCCCCTGTTGAAATTACTGACAACCAGGATCACGCATAGTATATGCACAACATTCTGTCCCCATGTGCGGGTGTGATATTGTTGGGCAGTTCTCTTGTTTGGTACACCAGTGCTTGGCAAGTCCTTATCATATTTCTTCTTGAAATACGGTAATGAAATAATACCTTTATGTATTTCTTTGAGCATAAAATACAAAATACAGAGGATTAAAATACCATCCAAAGCAATGGGGTGAAAGTTGACCTACTTTTAAATAGCACTAAGTCAATGAAATCTTATTCTATATTTAAAATCTGACAATATCTGTGCAGTGCTGTGAATAAGAAATAGGTTTTGAAATGTTTTATGTTCCATATTCTTTAGTTACTTCATAATGATTAACCAATAATGTGATTCTCCCATTCTTTGTTTATTTACACTACTCTTAATAACATCTGAGGATAATGAAAAATGAATATTGCATGACAGCTTATTTTGGAAAACTCTAAGTAATGTACAGAAACAAAACAATAACAATACTCGACTAGAACTAGGAAGGAGATTTAGAATGTTACAGTACACTGCTCAATATAAAAAATTAATTGTAGGTCTAAACATAAACAATTAATAGAAAAGTACAATAAAATAATTATTTATAAATAGCAAAACCCATTAACTACTTAAGAATGAAATTAATGAAGTATGTGTAAGAACTATATGCTGGAAATTACAAAACATTGCTGAAATAAATAAAAGAACACCTAAGTAAGTTGATATACTATGTTCATAGACTGAGAGATGCAATGTTGATAGTCAGACATCAGTTATACCTAAGTTTATATGTATTCACTACAACTCCAATAAAAATTCTCATAGGCTATTCTGTAGAAATTAATAAGCTGATTCAGTAATTTAAATTTATAATTTAAAATATTGAATAATTTAATTCAATAACATGCAAAAGACATCGGACAACCAAAAAGTATTGATAAAGAAGGTAAAATTTGAGAAATTGATCAACCTGATTTCAGAGATCAATATAAAGTAATAGCAACCAAGACAGTTTAAGTAACAGTATATGTGGGGAAAAATAGATCAAATGCAACAGAATTGAGAGTTCAGAAATAGATCCACATGTCTACAGCCAATTGATTTTCACAATGGCAAAGAGCTAATTTAGTGGGAGAAAGGATAAGGTTTTCAGCCAATGGTTCTGGAGAAACTGGATATCCACTTGAAAAAAGAAAAAGAAATTTGACTCCAATCTCACACCATACAGAAAAAAAAAATATTTGTGAGAGATCACAGATCTAAATATAAAAGCTAAAATTATAAAACTGTAAGAAAATATCAGAGGATATTTTTGTAATAGAGTGTAGGCAATACTTTTTAAAAGCAGGACATAATAGCAGTAATAAAATGATAAATTAGACAAAGTTTAATAGATTTATTCTTCAAAAAAATTTTAAGAAAATGAATAAGCAAGTCACATATTGAGTGACCTTTTTGTAATTAAGATATCCTGCAAAGGACTGATATCAAATATATATGAAGAACTTCTGCAACATATTAATTAGAAGACAAAATAATAAAAATAGATAAAAGAATTCAACAGTCTAGAAAACAAGAATGACCAATAAGCACATAAAAAAAAAAAAAACCTCAACATCATTAGTCACCATAGAAGTAAAAATTTAAAGCAGAATATGACACTATTAGAATTCCCAGAATTTTTAAAAGACAAATTTCAAATTTGATGAGAATGTGAAACAGCAAAAACTCTCTGTCATTGCTGGTAGAAATTTAAAAGACTACATGCACTTCATAAAGAAGCAAATCTCCTTGCTTTCCAAGGGATTCTCAAGAGTCTTCTCCAACACCACAGTTCAAAAGCATCAATTCTTTGGTGCTCAGCCTTCTTTATGGTTCACCTCTCACAACTGTACTTGACTACCGGAAAAACTATAGCTTTGACTAGACGTACTTTTGTTGGCAAAGTGATGTCTCTGCTTTTTAACATGCTGTCTAGGTTTGTCATAGCACTCCATGGGGCCTCAAAGAGTCAGACACAGCTGAGTAACTAACACTTTCACTTTCTTCCAAGGAGCAAGGCTTTTAATTTCCTGGCTGCAGTGATTGTGTAGCCCAAGGAAATAAAGCCTGTCACTGTTTGCAATCTTTACAGATCTATTTGCTGTGAATTGATGGAACTGGATGCCATAATCTTTGTTTTTTGAATACTGAGTTTTAAACAAGCTTTTTCACTCTCTTCTTTCACTTTCATCAAGATGTTCTTTAGTTCTTCTTTGCTTTTTGCCATTAGAGTGGTATTATCTGCCTATCTGAGGTTGTTGATATTTCTCCCAGCAATCTTGATTCCAGCTTGTATTTCATCCAGCCCAGCATTTAGCATGATGTACTCTGAATATAAGTTAAATAAGCAGGGTGATAATATACAGCCTTAATGTACTCCTTTCTCAATTTTGAACCAGTCTGCTGTTCCATGTTCAGTTCTAACTGTTGCTTCCTGACCTGCATACAGATTTCTCAGCAGACAGGTAAGGTGGTCTGGTATTCCCATCTCTTTAAGGGTGTAGGTGTTAGAAAATTACATTTTTTCCATGTTGAAATATAAAATTCATCCTTGAATATATTAAATTATATAAAAAACTATAAAAAATCTTCAACTAAGATTCTCTTCTGCATTTTAATCTGTTATATTTCTTAAAAGTTCATTATCTCCATGTGCATAAGACCAAGTAAAATGAATATGAAATACTAAATAATTGAGCTACGTATTTTTCCTCCCAAAATGTTTTCTTCTTGACAATCTATCACCTCTTTTTATTGCATGCCTATCTTCCATGTGTATGCAAGAACTTGTGAAAAGTAATTGCTGCTTTTTTAATTCAAATCATAGCATATCAAAGCTACAGAGTGTGTGCCTTTTGAGTGAACCCAGATCAGAATTACAACTGATATGCATTCCACTTTCTAACAGTGGGACCCTCCTGAGAACAGAGCCTGAAAGAGGACACTTCTTTGGCAGAAGATGCCAGGGAGTTGGAAAAGGGGGCTGGAGAGAGAAAAGAAGAGAATGAAAGCAATTATGCACTGTAGAGAGCCCCCCTGAAGGCAAAAGGGGCTCAGCCCAGAAGGCATCTACACAACGGGTGAAGAATGCCTGCTAGAGTTTTCCTTCCTAAGAACAGGAGTCTGGGGGACTTATCCACTGGATCTTATTCCCATTGGTTGAAAGTTGCCTCAGGAATTGACTACACCCTCCATCCCTCTTGACTTCCTTGGTGGCTCAGACTGTAAAATGTTTGCCTCCAATGCAGGAGACCCGGGTTCTATCCCTGGGTCGGGAAGATCCCCTGGAGAAGGAAAGAGCAACCCGCTCCAGTATTCTTGCCTGGGAAATCCCACAGATGGAGAAGCCTGGTGGGCTACAGTCCGTGGGGTTGCAAAGAGTAGGACACGACTAGGCAACTTCACTTCTACTTTCTTTCCGTCCCTCTCTTGCAGTGAGGCTGTGTTTTTCTATATATAGTCTGAGAGAGCTGTGTGGCTCCTGAAAAAGCTTTGAGGCAAAAACCCAAAAAGATAAGCAGCGTGCTTTTGGGTGGGGCAATGGCAGCTGAGTCAGCCAAGCCCCTCGAGTCATGGCTGAAAGAAACATGAGCTGAGGGAAAGAGATGTGGGAGTATGCCAGTGTTTTCAGTTTATTTCCTATTGAAAGAAGGACATTCCAGGGTCAGGGTTGATTAAGGATGCAGGTGGGGAAGATGCAGGGTAGCAGACATCACTGTTGGTCTCTATTGACTCTATTGTTTTCCACGTGTTAAATACTAACGCGTATTCCCCCCATTAACGATGTGCCGCTTGTCCGCTAGGGCGTGTTTATTATTATTTAGATGTCCATGCCCTAGTTGCCAAGCAGTGAGCGCCTTCTATATACAGGAAACTGTACTGGGAAGAGTACATCTTCCTTGATCATCATAACAATCCTAAAAGATAGACATTATTGCAAACTTTACACAAATGTAATCTATAAATTTATAGAGGAAAAAGAAATTCTTGTTTGAGGTCACTTGGCAGTAAATGGCTGAATATTTCTGACTCAAAGTTCATATACTTTCCAGCTCCTTTGCTGCCTGGACTTTGGGGCCAGATGTTTCTGATGGGTCTCTGTGCCAGAAGGTGGGGAACAAACAACAAATGTCACAAAACAGACTCTTCAAAGAGAGCTTGTGACATGTTTCTCGAGCTTTGCTTTGGGTGTAATTTCCCTCTTCCAGTTACTGCAGTATACACCACTGTGAAGGTAATCAGACATGGGTCCTCTCTGTATTCCTAATGTTTCTTGGAGGGATAAAGATACCAGAGATGAAGCACCTCCAATAAATGCCTGCCTAAGTGCAGAGACTTGGTAAACCAGGTCACTAACAGGCAGGCTAATAAGTCTCCTGAAATGTTATCCAAGGCTTCAGGAAGAAAGAGAAGCATTTAATGTCTCCCTTTCCACTCCTTCTCAGCATGCAATTATTGCTAAACCTTTCCTGCTTGGTATTTTTTCCTCCAATAGGCTAAAAATATGCAAATAATCTTTTTAATTGTTCATGAGAACTCATTAAATTTTCCTATTATGATGAAATTTCATTCTTTTAATCAGGGATTGTTTGGCAGCTAGTAGATTAAAAAGTATCTGTATTAGCACACTGCATAAGGTTTTGGTTTTTTTTTTTTTTTCTTTTTTAACAGAAGGGAAATTTTAAACTGAAATGATTGCCGAATTTAATTTAAAAAACCATATTCCTTTTTCATCTAATTAGAATTTTTAAATGGTTTCTTGTATCAAAGCTAAACTATCTGACCTCCCTTGGTAATATTCATTGAGAATTCTGATTCTGTGAAGTATCCGTCATGAATATATGAAATTGTACCATTATTATTTTTCTCTCTGGTATCTTCTTGTTCTAATAAGAAATGTGAATCCTTACTTTAAGAGAGGAAAAAATATGCATAGAGTCTGTGGCATTCGGAATTAAAGATGCATGTTGTCAGAGCCTGGTTTGCAGCCCCGTGGATGAAGGAAGCTGAACAGGAAGGGCCAGTGTCAGCCGGTACGAATCCATCCGCCCTCCTCACAGCGTGAGGCCTTCTTTACACTGTGAGTCCAAGACATTTTTCTGCCCCTCCTGAAGACAGAGGGTTGGTTTTTTTTTTGTTTGTTTTTTGTTTTTTTGCCTCTTCCCTGATCTTTATTAAGTGGTGGTGGTGATGGTTGAGTCTCAAGGTCATGTCCGACTCTCGGTGACCCCAGGTACTGTAGCCAGGCCCCTCAGTCCATGGGATTTCCCGGGGCAGGAATACTGGAACGGGTCGCCACTTGATTCGCCAGGGCATCTTCCCAACCCAGGGATCGAACCCATGTCCCCTGTATTGCAGGCAGATTCTTTACCTCTGAGCCACCAGGAAAGCCCATCTTTATTAAGTACTACATACATATACCATCATGTTGTTCAAGTGTCTTGATGATACTGAGGATTCAGAACATACAGACGATACAGCGTGCAGTGAAACTCTAATTTGCCTTATGTCAGCCTCGTCAAAGATAGAGGGTCTTTACCCTTTCACTTTCACAGCTGCCGCGGGTCTTCAAGTGAACCTTGGGGACCACAGAGTTTGCCCTGCTCCCCCAGCCGCAAACGCCTTCTGATCCGCTGGGGAGAAGGCTGTGGGCTTCCCAGGAGCGGGATCCGACTCCTCCCCAAAGCCTGCTCCTGTGGGAGCACCCTCCAGCCTGCTCATTGCCCCGTCTTTGTCTGGGGCACCTGGTGCGGTCAATGGAGAAGGACTTGCTCGTGGGTGCGAATCCCCCGGGTCTGTGGCTCCCAGAGCTTCCGCGCGCTCATATTGGCCCACACTTGGCCACTAGCAGCTTATTAAGAATTAGCAAACATTTTAGCTGAATTCTTCTTATCATTTTGTGTGGCTGTCCCATCCTCCTTCTGTTTTCTGCTCTAGGGAACCCGGAGCTCTTTCCATCTCTCCTCGGAGGTCCTTGCCTTTCTTTAAATTTAAGGCTAGTTGTTACTGTAAGAACTCCACCTTTCAAGGGTTTCAAGAGAAGTTCTGATTTTATGGAATGTCTGGCTGTAACTTGTTAATGAAGATAGCAGTCCTCTCACAGATTCCTACAGCCTAAGTTGGACACGACTGAGCGACTGAGCTGAACTGAAGTCAAAGTTGCTCTTCCCTCGGTCCTCGTTAGGTGTGTCAGTTGGTTTCAACAGCTGATGGTTGATCACTTTTAGTAGGATCACTTTTAGTAGGCAATGTTTCTTGTTTTCTATAAATTGTAAGGTTGTTTTATCCTTCAAATTATTGCATATGTCAAAATATTTTAATGACATGGCTGAGTATGAAAGCCTTTTGAGTTAAACTTTTGTTTCTTTGGAAATGTAATTCAGAATTAAAATGTGCTCTTTGGCATGTTGATATCACCTTTATGTTTTCTCTTTGATAAATGACATGATTTTTCTTTTTGGATGTTTCTCAGATTCTTTTTTTAATCTTCAAAGATGTTTAAAAATTTTACTACTGTATATTGATAGTAATTATTCCATATCATTTTCTCCCTCAAACACACTATGGTTTTTACTGAAAATTCTATACTTTGAGAAATACATTTATTTTTTAATTTCATCTTTATTTATATGCTTTTCTTTAGCAGCATAAATTATGCTTACAGTATGTCCTATTTCTTCATCTGTCTTTCATCTATTTCATTTTCTCTATTCATTATTTCACTGTTATCTTTTTGTTAATCTCCATTTAGTTTTCTGTGATTTGTTTTGAAGTCCAGCCTTCTTACCTCATCTATACTTTTACCATTATAAGCTTAACTTTGTGTTGCTTCTAAGGTAGCATTTTAGTAATGATGCAACATTTTCCCAATTATTTTTTAGGTTCAACGCTAACATTCTATCCCCTTTCTGCTTTTGATATCTATTTGAGGTGATTCAGTTGTGTTTTTCTACAAAACCTATTTATGAAAATATCTTAATTTTTTTCTTAAACTGCAATTTTCTAACGTTTATCCTTATTTTGTTTAGTATATGTCTTTTACCCTAATTTTTGAATTGTATCTATTTTTCTCACCCATGTTCTTTCTTTCTAATCATTACTAATTTTTCTGAAGGAGCATTTTTATTTTAAATAGATTTTACTGAAACATATGCTAGAAAATTAGAGAGAGTGAGCAATAAGTAAGTAGTACCCCCAGGTAGGGTTTTCTTCCTCAGACACAAACATTATGCCCTTTGCCCCATGGGTGTATCTACTGTTTTATGCTCTCTCTTTGTGTGAAAAAACAAATGGTCGACATCATTACAATAAAACTTCTAAAGTCTTATGGGCTCTGTTTTTCTACCACTGAGGTGTTGGTTTCTTTCTAACCCATGCGTTAGATGTGAGTGAGCAAGCTTCCAAAAGATGTTAGACTCTGGCTTTGATTCACCCAGTCTATTGAGTAGAGATAGCCCAAGCTGCAGATTTGTGGGAATAATAATAAAAAAAATTTAGCCACTAGGTTTGTGGGTAATTTATTACAAACAATATGTAATTGGACAAACCATATACGGCCAAGGTAAGAGGAGCTGTGTTTGAAATTCTCTACACTCCTCAGCTTTGGTCCTAATGCAACTGAAATTGGTAAATAATCTTCACACAAAAATATAACCTTCACTCACGAAATAATATATGCTCATTTCTAATAAGATGATCCTAATTATGGACTTAGCTGTATACTAAGTACAATGTCACAGGGCTATTACTTTACATTTTAGTATTGGTTTGACCCTATGACTATAGTTTTAAGAGACCCACTATAATCAACAGGTAAGTGAGAAAGCTAATCAGTAGAATTTAAAAACTAATATAAGAAATGGTAATTTTGATGATATGAAAATTAAAGTAGAACCTGCCATTTTAAGTTTTTCTCTCATCTTTATTTCTTTGATGTAAATTCACTGGCTTCTTCTCCATATAAATAGAAAAGCATATCCTGTATTAGACCTTGATAATAGATATGAAATATTAAAGTCATATATTTCATGTTTATTATAAATAAATATGTTTTAATTTTTCTAATAAATTTATTAGAAATTTATAAGATATTAGATGTGAAAGTCATATCTTTCAAACAATTTAGAAAACATGGGAACATAATAAATTTTTAAAGTATGTATTCAAGAGAGTCCGTATATTTTTCTTAAAACATGAACAACTTTAAGATGGCTTTAGAAACATTCAAATTTACTGTATGTAGCAATATGAAGCAAATTAGAATTAGCCCTGAAAGTGAAAGTGAAACTCGTGCAGTCATGTCCGATCCTTTGTGACCCCATGGACTGTAGCCCATCAGGCTCCTCTGTCCATGGAATTTTCCAGGCAAGAATACTGGAGTGGGTAGCTGTTCCCTTCTCCAGGGGATCTCCAGGGGATTCTCAACCCAGAGATTGAACTGAGGTCTCCTGCATTTCAGGCAGATTCTTTAGTCTGAGCCACCAGAGAGATGCCACAGAATTAGTCCTAGAGTGGTAGTATTAATTTTCCAGAGAATCATTGCTGTTCCTTAAGACTTAAAACCCACAACTGGTTGGTATTTCAAATCATGGGCAACATGATTTACCAGCCAACAATGTTGACTACAATTATCTGGGTGACTTAGGAGTCCTTTAAATTTAGGTCATTGTAAATTTGTTTCTTCTCTGTACCCTGGGTGCTGAATAAATTGCATTCTATACATACTGTACTTGCAAGATAAGAAGAAAGAAGCTTCTTTTGGCACCCACTTACCTGATGAAACAAATGAATTTACCAGGAGTGAAAACCATGGTGACGGACTGAGGTCAGAAGTATGCTTATCATGTCATCAGGATTTGAATCATCGAAGCGTCTGATCTGTCTCCTGCTTATCATGTCATCAGGATTTGAATCATCGAAGCGTCTGATCGGTCTCCCACATGTATCCTGTGTTCTCCTCCAGTGATGCTGCAGAGTTCTGCTTCGGTTTTTCCCTTACATGATCTTTTAATTGCAGAAATCCAATGCTTCCACACAATCCAGGCCTCAGTGCTGAAGACGTTTTTATTATTGATATTGGGCTTTTCAATATTAATGACACCTTAATGCCAGCAGTGGAGATAAATGACCTTCTGCTTTAAAAAAAAAAAAAAAACAGCATAGGAGTGTTATTTAGCTCTAAGCCTCTAAGCAACACGTAACATTTTTTTATGTTTAAATAACTAATCATGATTTACTTTCTTTGTAATTCTTAACTAGCATCCTCAATAACAGAGGCTCAGAGAAGCACAGAGAAAATAATTCTGAGCTTTCCAGAATGTACAGACCTACATTACTTTAGAGTGAGATGCAAAGAGTAGTTGTGGAATAGAGTTAAGAAGGATCCTTTCTGTTCTTACCTTGATAATAATGAGGCTCTTAAAAAGTGGGCTAAACAATGTGCTCCCAACTTCACATATTTATCCCTTGGTTAACCAGAAATATCTATGATTTAGCATTTTCTTTACTATGAAATTGAGTGACAGGCAAAGATTCTTATCTTGACGTGCTCTCAGATTCTTTATGATCCTCTGAATCTATCAATAATCAATTACAAGCCATCTAACTTTAGTGTTTGAAATATGTTCATGGGGTTCAATACACGATGGAAGATTAAGGAAGCGGCAGGCCTGAATGAAGGCCGTGTGACTGGGGATGTCGGACAGCCTCTACTGCCCAAGTTTTCATTTATTCATTCAGTCATTTTTAAGAAACACCACAATGTACAAGTTACTATGCTCAAAGCATCACCGCTCTGACTCATAATATCCAGTAGAGCAGAGTGCATAAATAATAGACTATTTAGTAGACAAAATAAGTATTATTGATGAATAGGAGAACTGAATTAGTTGATTTCCACAATCCATTGGGATTAAACCATGATTTACTGTATGTATGTATGTACATATGTTATGTATATGCTTCTTCATTTATTCTCTATTTTTACTAATTGATAGAGTCTACTCATCTTCAGAACATAGTATCTTTTTATCTAAACCTCAGAGTCCCCAGAAAACCCAATATTAGAAAGAAAACCAAGCCTTCCCTACTGTTTTGATGAGGAAGGTGGGAGATCATGATTTGTGGCTTCACTTGAGGAGAGGGGCTTCCCAGGTGGCTCAGTGGTAAAGAACTCACCTGCCAATGCAGGAGACCAGGGTTCGATCCCTGGGTCAGGAGGATCCCTTGGAGAAAGAAATGGCTATGCACTCCAGTATTCTTGCCTGGAGAATCCCATGGACAGAGGAGCCTGGTGGCTACAGTCCATAGGGTTGCAAACAGTCGCATTCAGTTCAGTTCAGTTGCTCAGTCATATCTGACTCTTTGTGACCCCGTGGACTGCAGCACGCCAGGCCTCCCTGTCCATCACCAACTCCCGGAGTTTACTCGAACTCACGTCCATCGAGTCGGTGATGCCATCCAGCCATCTCACCCTCTGTCGTCCCTTTCTCCTCCTGCCTTCAATCTTTCCCAGCGTCAGGGTCTTTTCCAATGAGTCAGTTCTTTGAATCAGGTGGTCAGCTGAACAGACACACATTTGAGTGGAGTTCTTGCTTTGCCTGATACTTATGTCCTAATCCAGCTTAGCAGGGTGTCAAATTGCTCATGCCCTCTTCGAGGTGCAGTTGTTATCATCTTGATGACAATGAAAACACTTAAAGTTCTGTACAAAACCCTCTCCTTTTTTGTTCTTCAGTGTACCCTGGTTGCCATGGAGATGCAGTCGTTGCTTATGAGATCTAGGTGCTCGCTCTGTCGTGCTCTCTGGGACACATCTTTGGCCCCTAGAGAAAGAGGATGTATCCATAATTTATGTCACTATAATTAGAGGGTTTTATTTTAATCTATTTTGCCAACTCTGCTGTGGCTGAGACTCTTTGAAAAATCCCTCAGTGATACGGAAATTTATTGTCTTTTCCAAATGAAATGATTGCCAGGACCATTGCAGCCTCTGGAACTGGCTGGGGTTTGTCACCTGCTGAGCAGTACAGTTCTGGAGTTTCAGGGGTGAAACAACCATGATTTGCTGCCTTTACCCTGGAAATGACTCAGTGATGCTGAGTGCCAGTCCCTGCCACAGTCATGCTGTTCCGTAATTCTGGATCTAGTTATAACGTTTTCTGCTAGCTGTTGTTCAGTCGCTAAGTCATATCCAACTCTTTGCAACCAACCCCATGAACTGCAGTGCACCAGGCTCTTGTGTCCTCCACTATCTCCCAGAGTTTACTCAAATTCATGTCTATTGAGTCGGTGATGTCATCCAGCCATCTCATCCTCTGTTGTCCCCTTCTCCTTCCACCTTCAATCTTTCCCAGCATCAGGGTCTTTCCCAATGAGTCAGCTCTTCATATCAGGTGGCCAAAGTATTGGAGCTTCAACTTCAGCATTAGTCCTTCCAATGAATATTCAGGGTTGGTTTCCTCTAGGCTTGACTGGTTGATCTACCTTGTAGTCCAAGGGTCTCTCAAGAGTTCTCCAGCACCACAGTTTTAAAGCATCAGTTTGAGCGTATCTGCCTATGACTCTTGGTAATTACCTTGTCTACCTCTATCCGACAACTCTTGTGTCAAGCTTCCAGTTGAATAACCTCCCAGGGGAGATAATCATTATCTCGTGCTTCAAAGCTTCTCTACCCATGTGGGCAGGACCAGGTGTAATGAAGTGACTTCCCAAGTCACAGACAAAATTCTTGGAAAATATTTTAATTCTGTCAAAAAGCACCATGAAGCCTCACAGTGACTCAGTGATCTCTATGAATTATGACTGTGAATGCTATTCCAATATGGTCACCATTCGATATTCCTAAACGTGATTGTTCATCAAACATAACTAGCATTAACCTTTAAGGGGCAATTCTTTGATGCATTTTTCATGAATATATTTTTCTTGAGAGGGTTTATAAGATAATTTACTTTTGTGAATAATATATTTACTAAATATATCCAAGTATAGCTAAAAACATATCCACAAAAATATTGAAGTATCTTCCTAGGACTTACTGGACTTACCAGGTCCAGTGGGTAAGAATCCGCCTCGCAACGCAGGTGACACTGGCTCGATCCCTGGTCGGTAACTAAGATCCCGCACCCGTTAGGGAGGCGAGGCCTGGGCACCTGTGCGTCACAGTAGAGAGAAGCCTATGCATTGCAGTGGAAGGTCCCGTAAACACAACTAAGACACATGCAGCCATATAAGTAAATAAGTAAACATTTTTTAAAAAGAAGTATCTTATCATTACATAAATAGTTATGATATAAATATTACTTTTAAAAATTATAATATTTTATGATAATATAAATGGGGATATAGTAACAAGAACAATTAATGTACAAGGTAATATATTCTGGGAATATATTTTTAGGGCATTCAATCTCATTCAATCTGCTCCTAAATCTCTAGCCACGACAAAAAAGAGCTGCTTAGGTTAATCAAACTATTCTGTTAGTGTAGCCATTAAAAAAAAAGGTGAAACTGGTCAAGTTAAACTAAACAGTTATAAGAAATAAGTAAATCTGAAAAGATTTTCACTCGTGAAATGGGCCAGTGATTACTTTATATATAAGTAAATTGGCAATTAAGAGAAATGGCCTGCTTTTGCTCAGAACACTCCTCCTTGGTACTCCAGACACTGTCTTCAATAATTTCATAACCAGCTCACTTTTCAGTTTTATCCTGTAAGCCTCTCACTACTTTGTGTCCCTCGGTGTCTGCAGGGGCGTGGTTCCAAAAGCCCCCGTGGGTACCAAAATCTGCAGATGCTCACATCTGTCATGTAAAATGCCGGAACCAGGTCATCATTCCAGATATGTGGGTTCAGCATCCACAGGTTCAACCAATCAGTACAGCTTTCCTACAGTCTGATTACAACTTCAGAATAGTGTTCCTCTTTGACCATAACATTAAAATAATTGAAGGATAAGAAAATATCCAGAAAATACTAACAATAGATAGGGAATGTGTATTATTTGAAGAAGAGATAAAGATCTAGAAATGTGTAAAAATGGAAGATGGAAGGGAACAGTCAGCAGTAGCTGGTTTCTAACATCTGAATCTTTGAGGGACACATTTTTGAGTTCACACTTTACTGAGATATACATCAAGCTCTAATACACGTGGCAGCAGCTCATTTAAAACAAAACTCAGTTAAGTCAGACAAAAAGCTAGCAAAATACTGAAAAAAAAGCGGGAGAGCAATTAGTGAAAAGTTCACAATTTTCTCTAAACAAGGGAAGTCAACGAGGGTTGGGCATGATGTCAGAGCAAATGGAATTTTAAAAGGAAATGCTGGAATTGTCGCTATTCCTGAAAGTTAAAAATATATGACTGTCTTGCCTAGTTATAAAAGTTAGATTTGAAACCAAGTAGACTCCTGAAGAATAATTCATATAGAGAGCGCATAAGGTTTAAAGACACGCATATGCATTTAATCTATATTCAGTAAGGACCTGTTGCACACTTACAGAACGCCAGGGCTGCACCAGGTGCTTCAAAAATGGAAAGACGTCACCACTGTTTTCAGAAAGTCTGCAGTCTGCACAAGGAAACAGGCACACAGAGAGCGAGGAGCAGGACAGGCATGAGAGGCACCAGGGAAGCGCTCACCTCAGGCATAAAGTTGAAGAGAGCACAAAAAAATCTCAGTAATCAGAATAAACCATATTTTAATTAAACATTTTTAAAAATAAAAATTGATGCACACATTCCATGATAAAGAAAATATCCATGTTTTAAATAAAGCAAGGTCACTGCTACTGACTTTTCCTTTGGCTTCAATCTCCAATACAGCTTAGCATGATACTGATCAGAAGTACAGTGCTGGGATAGGCACTGCTGAAGAGGTTTAAAGATGGAACATCTAAAACCGTGAAGAGTGGGAGCAAGGGATGATCCATGAAATTGTTCCTAGAACAATTGTAATGAGTCATCTTTCCATCTCTTGAGCCATGAGAACAAATGTAAGAGCCGTCTTAATGATGAGTCTGAGTCAGCTTGATAAAGAAGGGAAGTGATAAGGTATGAGAAAGCAGTGTGTGTTAGTCACTCAGTCGTGTCCAACTCTTTGCAACCCTATGGTCTGTCCATGGGATTCTCTAGGCAAGAATACTGGAGTGGGTTCCCATTTCCTTCTCCAGGGGATTATAAAGTAGAGAAGCATTCTACTTAAACACAGTGATTTTTGTTTTTAATATGTTGTTTTTCAGTCGCTCAGTTGTATCCAACTCTCTGTGATCCCATGGACTGCAGCATGCCAGGCTTCCCTGTCCATCACCATCTCCCGGAGTTTGCTCAAACTCATGTCCATTCAGTCAGTGATGCCATCCAACCATCTCATCCTCTGTTGTCCCCTTCTCCTCTTGCTCTCAGGCTTGCCCAGCATCAGGGTCTTTCCCAGTGAGTTGGCACTTCACATCAGGTGGCCAAATATCGGAGCTTCAGCTTCAGCATCAGTCCTTCCAATGAATATTCAGGACTGATTTCCTTTAGGATTGACTGGTTTGATCCCTTTGCAGTCCAATGGACTCTCAAGAGTCTTCTCCAACACCAGAATTCAAAAGCATCAATTCCTCGGTGCTCAGCCTTCTTTAAGGGCCAACTCTCATATCTGCACATGACAAGTGGAAAAAGCATATCTTTGACTATACAGAACTTGTTGACAAAGTGATGTCTCTGCTTTTAAATACACTGTCTAGGTTCGTCATAGCTTTTCTTCCAAGGAGCAAGCACCTTTAATTTCATGACTACAGTCACCATCCATAGCAATTTTGGAGCCCAAGAAAATAAAATGTCACTGATTCCATTTTTCCCCATCTAGATTTGTTTTTAACATGGTTTCTCCATAAATAAATTCTTTAAGTAGAAAAAAAAGACAGTTTCTATAATATAGCAATAAGATTTCCGAGCGAAGGTGACTACATGTGTGCTACACGCTAAGCTGCTTCAGTCGTGTCCAGCTCTTTGTGACCCTGTGGATCCTAGCCCTCCAGGCTCCTCTGTCAGTGGGATTCTCCAGACAAGAATACTGGAGTGGGTTGTCCTGCCCTCCTTTAGAGGATCTTCCCAACCCAGTCATTGAACCTGTGTCTCTTACGTCTCCTGCATTGATAGGCAGGTTCTTTTACCACCAGAGACACCTGAGAAGCCCATATGAAAATACAAAAATACTAATTTAAGAGTGCACTTATGAATTGTCATCTCAGATTTCTACCTTTGCAATTCAAGTTCAGATTAATTATAAGAATAAAAATTTGGGTACAATGCTACTTCCTTACAGTACAATACCAGATGGTTTCATCAGCATAGTTCTGTGACGATGCTATGAATCATTTCCTGTGTGACTTGTTTGTCCATTTTTAACTTGGATAATTGTGTTTTCTTTTGCTTATAATTTCTTTATCCCAACATATCCCAAACTTTTGATTTCTATTTTATATCTCTGCTAGTATACAGACATATACGGATTGAGTTTACCTGGGCCTGGGGGTAAGCACCTAGGCAGTCTTTAGACTGGTACATGTAGAATCAGCTGTCTTCAGACTGTTGTGACTTGACAGTCCTTGACTGTGATATTGGAAAATAGGAAGATTTAGCAGACTATATGGATTATGTCATTATCTTGAGGAGATAAAATAGTGTAATTTATAGCCCATTCTTTCTAAACTGCTCTGGTATGTAGCTAATTGAGATTTTAAAATACATATATATTTTATCAATAAAATAATTCTATAATTTTAGGCCCTACGAATCCTGATAAACTAACGGCTGAATTCATTCACAGCAATGGAACATTTTCCAATCTCGACTTCTTCGTTTCCAGTTAACAGCCAAAATCTTATGTCATCATGGAGTCTTGTTTTTCCTTTGTATGTTTGCTATTTGTAATGTGGGGGCACAGATCTTGTTGAGTACCAAAAAATACTAATAATTTCACTAATTACAGAATCTAGAAAACAATTTTATTTCATTAAAGGAGTTAAGTTACAAATGGAATGTTTAGGAAGAGGAAAAAAACCATAAATCAGTAGGCTTAAGGAAGACACACAACTCTGAAGAAAGGGCTGCTGCTGCTGCTAAGTCACTTCAGTCGTGTCCGACTCTGTGCGACCCCATAGACAGCAGCCCAAACGTATGCATGGGGAGTATGGTTCATTTCCTTTTCCATTCATTTTAATCTAACATATGACAATTAGGCTTGATTAACATTTAATATACAGATTGACTTTCAGGCCTTCCAACATCAACTGGAGTTAGAATGCTATCTTCAAGGAAAATTACAAGTTCCAAAATTCAGAGATATACCCAAAAATGCCCTCATCTGTTTGCCGTATTTTGCAAAGCATTAAAATGTATTGGCTGCCAGTTAAGTGGATTTATGTATGATATTTTCTAGTTTTAACTGAAACTAATCTCAGAAAATGAAGAAGTGGCTTAAATAAATTCCTGAGAAGAGAACAAGAATTTAAAATGATACTGAAAATTTGATTCCTCAGGGATGACATTTTTCCTTCTGGCATAAGCTCTTCCTAAGCCAGGTCGTGTGTGTTAACTGCTCAGTCGCGCCCGACTCTTCGTGACCCCATGAACTGTAGCCCACCAGGCTCCTCTATCCATGGGATTTGCCAGCAAGAATACTGGAGTATGTAGCCATTCTCTTCTCCATGGGATCTTCCCAACCCACAAATTGAACCTGGGTCTCCTGCATTGCAGGCGGGAAGGTTATTCAGTAATAATACTGGCAAACTAATCAGATTTGACCAAACCAGCCAAAATTTAAACTACTGCAAATATTATTTTCAGTATGGATTTCTGTTTACTACTGATATGGCAAACTTGCCCAAGTATATGTTTTCTTCTTTGTAAATTGTGTTATTTTATTGTGATATATCTTTTTCAGTGATGGTCATTACAAATCATATATCAAAAAATACTGAACTTCAAACTAGGTTCTTGAGCTGCTGTATCTCAACATATTTAAACAAGGTTTTCCAAAGGTAGATATTGAACCACTTTGCTTTCAGTAAAATATGATGAATAACATTTGTAGTGAGATCAAAAATATTTGTACCATTTAAATATAAAATCTATCACATGCTTTATTTATTCTATCCCCTTTTAATATCTATTTCTGTGTGTTTTATGATGCCTATTATCATTAGAAGAATAACATTGGTTCATGATTTATAAATAACTATATTCTGGGATAGATTAAAAACTTTTAATATTTTATAATTTTTACTTCGATTTTATGAGCGATTAGAAAATTCTAGAGACACAGCTGCCCTACACATTCAGTTCAAGCCACTTAAAAGAATGGCCAGGCAGAGCAGGACAAAACCTGTTTTGTTGCAACATCTGAATTGATTCTTAACAGGTCTATGACCCAGCTGGTTTTAGGATGAAGATTGAAGCTGGAATACTTGGAAGATTTTACCTCGTAGAAGTTTAAGGTGCTGAGTAAGAGGTAGGCAGGCAAAATCAGAACACCAAAATCTACAGTCATCAGCACTGAGAAGTTCCAGGAACCTGTAACTACATATTTTTGCTTCCGTTTCACCTTTTATTTTTATGTTTTGGGCTGTTGTTTTCAATAGGGATTTTTAAGGCGAGATAATAGGAGTGATTCTAAGCAGAGAGATTTCCTTAAAACTGGGTTGCTGAGACATTTATCTTTGCTACAGCTGTTAAAGGCAAACAGCCTAGACTTGCTGGCATGGCTACCAGCTCTTTCATTTGTAAAATACGCATTGAATGTGAAGTGCTTTAGCTCCAGCCTTCAATACCTGTGCCACACACAGGTTAATATCTCCCCAGTAGGCTCTAAAACTGTAGACAATATCTGTTTTTTGTCTGTTTTTTTTTTTTTTTTTTAACTTTACAAAACTGTATTAGTTTTGCCAAATATCAAAATGAATCCGCCACAGGTATACATGTGTTCCCCCTCCTGAACCCTCCACCCTCCTCCCTCCCCATACCAGCCCTCTGGGTCGTCCCAGTGCACTAGCCCCAAGCATCCAGGAAAATCAATACTGTGACTAATGAAGTGGGCATGTTTTGATTTTTTTCAAATGTGACCATTGCATTAAAGCAATAGTTCTCAACAGAGCACCTTTCAAAACTCCCCCAACCCCCTCCATGGGAACATCTGGCAATGTCTGGAGACATTTGGTCATCACAGTTTGGGGGCTGGGGTACTCCAAGCATTTGATGGGAAGAGACTAGGGTTGGTGCTAGATGTCTTACGATGCACAGAACAGAATTAACTGGCCCAACATGCCAATAGTGCTGTACTGGGAATACTGCAGGCTAAAGGGATTATCCTGTTTATCTTCAATATATTAATATAGTATATATTTAAAATAAAACAGTATTTTATTTTACTTAAAATACTGTTTTATTTTACTTATTTAAAAATAGCATTTTATTTTAAATATTTTTAAAATAGCCTTTTCCAATTAGTTTTTTAAATTACCTTTGTACTTTCTCTCTCTTTGATATCTCTGTTCATATGAACACATCATGTACAAAGGTATTTTTAATTCTAATTTTATGACCACTTATTTATTATTATATTTGATCTATTTAAATAATTTTTCCTCTTTTCTTTATCCAGCATAACTATAGCAGCTAAACAGTTCTTTTACTTTTCAATCTACTTTATTAACATGAGTAAATATTAAACACAATGGGGTCCGTGTAAGAGGAAGTGCTTTGTTATGCACAGTCTCACTAAGATTACGATTTTGCACATGAATAAATAAATTTCCAAGCAAATGACTGAGCTGTTTAGCCTTCTTCTCTTCGTTTTTTCTCATACCATTTCTTTCCCTGATGAAAAGTGGCAACACTTTATCTTATTGGATTAGTTTTGAAACTTTTCCCCATGGCGTGAAATCCTCATTCACACACTTTTGTGAGGTTCTAGCGACTTCAATGACCTACCTTGCCTTTCTTCACTGCTCCTAATAGTTAGCTTTCCACATCAGAATTCATTCTCCAACTCAGTATTTACTATTTGATAAAAAATCTGTGTAACTAAGGCAAAAAAAAAAAAAAAGGTACTTGCATTGCTCAAAAATTCATCTGCAATGTGAAAATTTGGACATGAGCAGATACCACATTGACAAATAAAGGCTACCCAGCTGCAGAAAGAATCAATTTAACAGGATAATAAGTTGGTATTAAGAGAAGACATTTTTAATAGAAATAACACAAACACTGGATTTGGACTGGACACAATTTCTCAATCAAAAAAAAAAAAAAAAGTGGAACAAATATTCCATAACTTGAGATGGTAGCATAGGACTGTATTTTGAAGTCATCTTAGAACTAGTAGGTAAATATACAAACACTAGATTTTTGGCTGCAATGTGAGAGACCCAGTTCAATCCCTGGGTCTGGAAGATCCCCTGGAGAAGGGACTGGCAACCCACTCCAGCATTCTTGACTGGGAAATTCCATGGACAGAGGAGCCTGGTGGGCCACAGTCCATGGGGTCGCAAAGAGTCAGACACGACTGAGTGACTAACACTCTGAGTAAAATTTGGCGATCACTAGAAGCAGCGATTGATGAGATACATGAAGTTCTTCAGGGAAAAAAGAATTCAAAGAACTGCAGCAATAATTTAGGACACTACATTGGTTATAAAGAAATCATTTTTGAATGATTTCCCAATACATACATACAAACATGAGAAGTATAGATCAGAAGGAAACAAGGCGGAGAGTAACATTAGTGGCACAAAAGGCAAGCAGATTTTTTTAATGAAATGATAAAACGTATAAACAAAAGCAAAGAATTCTCAGAAAAAAATACGTTTTAATAGAAGCTAAAACTTTAGGATAATCATAAAATGAAAACAGTCAAATCTCCACATTTAAAAATAGCAAAGTAAATATCAAAGATAGTTACATCTATTGCACCATAAGTAATTGATGTTACAATAATTTGTTCAATATTTGCTGTATAGAAAATTCTATAGAAGAATTCTATAGGTTTTTTTTTTTATGTTTTACTGGATGGTCTAAGAATTAAATTGACATGTGACATATTAGAATCAGGGAGAATTAGAATTAGCAATCCCATTCCATCGTTCTTACAGCATTTTAAACTGGGGGGAAATACCCCAAGCAAAATGTGACCCTTTGCGTCCTTCAGTGACTTTCTCTTGAGAATAGGAATAAGGAAGTTTAGAAATTGGATAACGTTGTGTCCTTTGGCAATGTATTTGAACTGAGGATTGTTGAATTACTTTGGATTTGTAATTTCAGATGCTTCAAAATATGAGCATCCCTTGAAATATCAGACTCAGGTTTCAGGTTATACTTAAATTCTAATCCGGGAAGGACATTCTTTGTTTCTTCAAGCCTTGACTACAGTATATAAGCAAGCTAGACATTGTGTCAGATGCTTTAAAGTAGAAAGAGTTGATATTTATATAGCATCCTATAAAATGTCATTTTGGGATTGAAACTGATTTGAGTCAGTGAGCCTTATGCTAAAGTGTTAAGGATGTTCCAGGTAGAAGGTAATTCTAGGGTTTCAGGAAGGAAGATAAGCTCTTGGCCAATTAAGTAAATATGTAAGGAACTAATAGGGAATACATTTTCAGCTCTAGATTTTAGAATCTGCAGCCTGCCATCTCTGATTATCTATGATATTGGATAAATTTTTGCCTTAGAAATTTACTTAAGAAAAAGATAGTAGTATTTTTCAACTCCACTTAGCAAAGAAAGTTGAGTAAGTAAACAAAAGAATCAATCAATTGGCAAAAGTTAAAAAAAAAAAAAAAAGTGGCTAATAAAGCTGTCCAATTTCCCTGGTGGGAAAGACGGTAAAGAATCTGCCTGCAATGTAGGAAACTCAGGTTCAATCCCTGGGTCAGGAAGATACCCTGGAGAAGGAATGGCAGCCCACTCCAGTATTCTTGCCTGGAGAATTCCATGGATAGAGGAACTTGGTGGGCTACAGGTCTGCTGCTGCTACTGCTAAGTTGCTTCAGTCGTGTCCAACTCTGTGCGACCCCATAGACGGCAGCCCACCAGGCTCCCCTGTCCCTGGGATTCTCCAGGCAAGAACACTGGAGTGGGTTGCCATTTCCTCCTCCAATGCGTGAAAGTGAAAAGTGAAAGTGAAGTTGCTCAGTCGTGTCCGACTCTGTGTGACCCCATGGACTGCAGCCCACCAGGCTCCTCCATCCATGGGATTTTCCAGGCAAGAGTACTGGAGTGGCATGCCATTGTCTTCTCCGGGGGATCTTCCTGACCCAGGGATTGAACCTGGTTCCATCACCGGGCTGCAGGTCATGGGGTCGCCAAGAGTCGGGCACAGCTGCTCGGCCAGCACGCAGCAGTGACGGGCACAGCTGAGCAGCCAGCACGCAGCAGCAATGAAGTTAAGCAGCGGTTAGACCTGACTCTTCTTTAACTCACAGTGCTTTCAGCGCCGTACTTTCTGTGGAATCAGGTGAATGTGACACAAGAGAGTTTATTATTCCTGCAGAGCCTTACCTTTCTAGGTTTTCACCAGCCCCTGCATTTGTAGAGAGCTAAATAGCAGAAAAGAGGACCGGCCAAGTTACAAACTATAGCAAGAGGTTAAATTTATTTTGACTCTGACATCATTCAGAGAAGTTACTAGTTTACACAGATACAAAAACGGGTCACAAAATAATACGAAATGCGCTCTGGGATCTTCACACGAAGTATGTAAAAAGGTAAAGCACAGTCGTAGCACAGGCCTTTAAGTAGCTCGTTCTCATGCCTGCCAGAGGTTGAGCATCTTTTTAGGAAGGGTCTCTTGACGCTTTCCTGATGGTAGACGATAAAATGTTGCTTTCCAAAGTAGGCATGTAGGTCTAACAAAGACAATATACCTGTAACCTGTGGTTATGTGACTTGCTTTGTTGGCTTCTAACTGTGAAGATTTTCGAGCTAACAGAGGATATGAACTTTCATTTCTATTCTGTTGTAAAAATATCAAGTGCATTAAGTTATTCTTTCAGCATTTATAAAAGTTAGACTATCAGCAGGAAAGGTGTATGTCTGTGTATTTTAAATATTCAGCTCCTAGCTAACAAGTTATCTTCCTGTACAATATTTCTCCCACAAAATTGTATTTCTTTTGTACTATAGGAGACTCTCCTATATGTTTTCCTACCGTTCTGTTTTTCATACTTGTTTTGTGCCTATATTGCTTTGAACTTGTAATTAATTATGTATAATAGAAAAAGTGCTTAACAACATTTTTAGATACCTTGCCATATCATGTAAATACTGTTGTTCTGGAGACTTTCCTCTCCCCACCCTTGATCCCCTTTGAAGAAACGACTTTCTAGGTTTCAATAAAGACTTTCCCTGAAACAAGCAAGTCATTTTTCAGCTTTGACAGTCAAACGAGATTTTTTCCATTAGTTTGTTTGTTTGTTTAAATTGGCAGCAATAGTGTGGAAACCTGGCTTTATCAAGAAAAGGGGGATTTTCTTTAGTGCATCAGAATGCAATGTGGCGGTCTTAGATAACACAGGTACTTCCACAAGACTATTTTTCCATGACAGCTGTTGCATGGGACTTGCTGCATAGGGTAGGAGGCACAAAGGCAGCGGAGCTCACACCTGCTTCATCTTGATTGGAGTAGAGAAAAAGTGAAAGGGAGAGACACAGAGGTGGAAGAGACAAGTGACATGAAGGTTTAGGTCTTTTTAAACTGAACTTGTCTAAAATGAAGGAGGTGTGTTGAAAACCACCTGATTGTTCAAGTATATCAGACAGCTCAAATGAGAGTTTGAGCAAACTCTGGGGGATCGCGAAGGACAGAGAAGCCTGGCGTGCTGCAGTCCGTGGGGTCGCAAAGAGTCGGACGCGACTGAGTGACTGAAGAGCAAAGCTTCTCAGCTTACTCTTACATACTCTTTAAGAAAAATGGCAGTAGCTGTGCTTACTGCTAGCAATAAGTTTGATTAAGGATGACATTTAATATAAAGATGTAAGAATTTTTAGAATCCACTTGTGAATATTAGGCTCAGGGGAATTGGGTCATTGTCAGGTAACTCCCCTCCTTCTCTAAGGAATTGATTGTCTCTGACTTTCTCATTGTGTATCTGCTTCATTATTTACTTTCTCTCTAATCAGTTTTTCAGTTCATTGATCTACTTACATATTGTCCTTAAACAAAGGCCTCAACGTCTGATTTTCCATTTGTTTTCCAAATGAGTGCCTATGCCCAAATTCTTATATTTTTGAACAGCCTCTGATTTGCCTGTCTTGGATCAGAAGTTCAGAGTTGATCCAATAAGCAGTAAAGAGGGTACAAGATGTCTAAGAGAGCATGAAGTAGCCCATTTCAAGGTCACGGATAGGATGAGATTTTTATGACGAGACTGTAAGACAGGAAATGATTTATATTTCTAGATTCAGCTGACATGAAAAAAAAAAATCTGTTCAATAAGGTTGGGAAATCCTGAATTCACCAAGATTAAGAATTTTTCTTTAATGTAGGAGAAGCTTTGCTAAATGTAGATATTCAGAATGGTGATTTCATATCCCATATCAAATTGTTTGTTTTTAAGAGCAACTCATTGTATATTTATAGATCCATTTGGAAAGGAACACTATTTAAAAGAGTATCTTCTCATTTTTATTGCGATGCATATATTTAAATATGAATATGCATATTCATTCACTCATTCAAAATTTATTCAAGGCCTACTGTGTGGTAAGCATTGGACTGATGCAGGGGAGAAAAAGTCTACAGAGCAAACAGAGGACATTAATAGCTGTTACTTCTGGATAGTATAATCTGCATAAATGTTTTCTTTGCTTAATTTTTTGCTTATCAACATTTTCTTCAGTGAACTGTGCTATTTATTTGAGAAAATAATGAAACAATGCTCTGAACTAAGTCACCCAGGATAAAAAGAGACTCCAGAAGGGATTCTATTTCCATTACTAGAGCCCACTGAGTCAGGGACCCACTGAGGTCGAAGTATCCCAACACCACCTGTTAGGAGGTTTATAACCATCATGTGAATACCCATGATGTTGATATGTATTTATAGGTCTATTTGCATTCAAAGACTCAACAGTCTCTTTAACCACTCAAATCTACTTTACTGAACATCCCCTCATATTACTGAGGCTTAAGTACACTAGAATCAAAGAAAGAGTATTTGTACCATTGAACTGGTCTTTACTTTGAAGAGGAGTCAGAGTCCTTTTCGTTTATAATATGGTTAAGGGATTTAAACAGCAAAGACTGTCTATATTATTTTTTCAGCTGCTGAATTAATCATTCTTCTTCCCACATACATGGAAAAATAGTACTTCTGGCACCTTAAAACTAGATGAATATATGGCCCATTTTGGCCAATGACAACCTAAGCAGAAGTGATGAGTGTCACTTCTGGCTGGAAGCTTTATCATTTGTTAAAGTATATGTATTTTTTTATTTGACTGTGCTGGGTCTTAACTGTAGCACATAGTGATCTTTGCATGTGGGGTACAGGATCTTTAGTTGCAGCGTGTGGGATCTAGCTCCTTGCTGCTGCTAAGTCACTTCGGTCGTGTCTGACTCTGTGCAACCCCATAGAGGGCAGCCCACCAGGCTCCCCCGTCCAACCCTGGCCCCCGGCATCGAAAGCACAGTCTTAACCAGTGGACCACGTGAGAAGTCCCTGGGCTGAAGCATTAAGAGCCAGTATGTAATCTTTGTTCTCTCTTTCCCTTGGCCACCAATGATAGCTGTATGATCAGCCTGGTTACAGATGAAAAGATGCGAATAGAGCTTTCTAGCAATAAGCAGTGTTTATGGAGCACAAGCAAAGGCTAGTCTTTTGTGATGTTTGACTCCTGAGATTTTAGAGGGTGTGTGTCACTGGGACACAGCTTGCCCCTTCGTGCCTGACACTAGCAATTCTATTTAAGACAGTTTAATATAGGTTTCGTAGTACTCTGCGGACAGGCTCCGGAATCATACTTTATAAGTTCAAATCACAGCTCTTAGTTTATTGTGTGTGTGTGTGCTCTCTTTGGCAATTTATGTATGCTTTCCTTTGCCTCATTTTCCTCAAATGGGAATAGTAATGCCTTTCTTTATCAGGGTCTCAGGGGGAATAAATTTCATGATATACATGTGGAAATAAATGAAGACCAACCAAACAAGAACAAGAAAAGACTCTTTACCCTTAGGTTGCTAAAGGAAGAGAATCAGACACCATCATCCAGCTTTACTGGAGACTCAGAGGCAGGCAGAAGAGTGTAAAAGCTTGATAGTGGACAAAGGGAGTGTTTTAAGTCTGCCCTCGCTGGCTGTGGGTGGTTGGGAAAGCTGGAGGCTGCTTGATGAGAAGTGGGCATCCTTTGTGAAGAGGAGAACATAACAGGGCTTCTCAGTTGGAAGCAAAGGTGAAAAATTGGGAAGCGGGCGGTTTTTGAGTTTTGATCCTTGGGATTAATTGCTGTAGAGATGACAGTTGGGCTTCCGGAACTCATTCTCAGTGCTACATTCTTACATAAGATCTGGTCAAGGCTTATTTGTATATTGTCTCTCACGTGAGATTTGCATCGTGAATTATTTTGCAACATATCAGCCTATAGTAAAATCGGCGCGTGCTGTGTGTGCTAGGAGGAGAAGGAAATGGCACCCACTCCAGTGTTCTCGCCGGGAGAACCCTGTGGACAGAGGAGCCTGGTGGGCTGCTGTCCATGGGGTCGCACAGAATCGGACACGACTGAAGCGACTTAGCGTGTGTGCATGTGTGCTAAACTGCTTCAGTCAATTCCAGCTCTGTGACCCTATAGACTACAGCCCGCCAGGCTCCCCATCCGTGGGATTATCCAGGCAAATACTGGAGTGGGTGGCCATGCCTTTCTTCAGGGGATCTTCCTGACCCAGGGAACTAAACAGTATCTCTTATGTCTCCTGCATTGACAGGCAGGTTTTTTTTACCACCAACACCACCTGAGAAGCCCATAAAATCAATAAATAATACTTACTATTTTTGTTATTATGATCCATATTATTAGTCCTGAAATAATTATTCAAATGTATTTGAACTGACCTTAGTTTCTCCCAACAGTGTCTACATTCTACATGTTCAGTGTCTGAACAAAATATTTTATTATAATTAAAATAATATGTATTCATATATTTATTATATATTTTTTATATATAATTAAATTAAAATAAAATATTCTGAGTAGAAAGAGAAAATAAGTGAAGCTACCCTCTTCTTGGATGTTAGTCTCTTGTTCGCTGGGGTTTCCATCTTCCCAGAACATTACATATAATGATTGCTACTTGGAAATGAAAGAGTTAAATTAAATAAAGCTCTTTTTAATGAGACTCAGAATATCTTGATGGTAAATGAACAACAAGTACAAGTTAGGAGAAAATTGGAGTGAGACTAAAGAACGCAGAAAATCTGACTCTACAGGGTAAATATCTCATTCTTGGTGCTCCAGGAGGTCTGCAAAAGAGCTATACTTTTTAGAAAAACAGACTATTTGAAACACTGTGCATGATATAACAGGGTTTACCCTGTTATAAAAAACTATACAGAAAGTACAGCAGAGATATGATGTTCCTCCACTACCAGATTTAACAAAATAGCAATATAATGCTATATTGGTTTCAAATTTTTTTAAAATAAAGTAATAAGTCATGGTTCTTGAGGTGTATTTTGGGCTTTCCTCAAATAGCTTTTTTTTAAAAAAATCTTTTTTTATGTGGACAATTGTTTTTAAAGTTTTTATTGAATTTGTTACAATATTGTTTCTGCTTTATGTTTTCATTTTTTGGCTGCAAGCCGTGTGGGATCTTATCTCCCAACCAGGGATCAAGCCTGCACACCCCGCGCTTGAAGGGAGTCTCAGCCTCTGGCCAGCAGGGAAGTCCTGCAATCAGCTTCTGTACGGCGAAAAAGTTCTAACTAGAATATAACCACTGATCAGTACATGCACTTTACCACACCTTTGTATATTCATAATAAAATATGGTATTATTTAATTTTTTTACATTAGTAGTAAAGAGCAAATTAATTATTAATGCTTACATTAATAAACACGTTTCACACTCTGAAATGTTACCTCATTTGCATTTTTTCACTCACCCTAAGTGTTGGTATATGGAAACATAACCAATTCATTTTAACTTCTCTGTATTCAAGAAAGGGCTTCCCAGGTGGCTCAGATGGTGAATGTTTGAGTGGTCTAAAACATATCTTTTCAACTGATGAAGTTTTCATTTTTCATTTTTGCAAACAATCCTCCAACTAACAATTTAATAAGCTTCCCTGTGCACATGTGTAGAATTTCTGTAGAATATCAGGCGTAGAAACACTGGAGGTGGGCTTCTGTGCGCATCGGCACCACCAGATACTGCCGAAGAGCTTACCCTTACTCCCTTTCCACCAGCAGCATATTGGAGACCTTATTACTCTACTCACCGCACAGCGGTGCTTCTCGTGTTTTGCCAACTTAGTGCATGTGTGACAAGATGCGTCATTTGCTTTAGTTTGTGCTACCCTTTGTATGATTCTGCTTTCTGTCTGTTGTTCAGACTGGATCATGCCTACTCTTCCATCTTCAGTTCACTCTTTCGTTCCCATTACTGTTGTTCTGCTACTAAGTTTCTTGGTCCTTAGCTATTCCATTTTCAGTTCTAAATTTCTAGAATTTGGTTCTTTACTTCTTCCATCTGTTAGCTGTGCTTTTCTAATTTTTCATTTGTGTTTTAAGAATGTTCATAGCTGCTCTGTGGAGCATTTTTAGGATAGCTGCTTTAAAATACTTATTTGGTAATTTCAGCATCCGTATGATCTCAGTGTTGGCATCTGCTGATTATAGTTGTTCAGATGACCTGAGATTGTCCTGACTGTCCATGTGACAAATACTTTTGGATTGTATCTTCACATTTTAACTATTGTGTTGTATAACTCGGATTCCTTTTTAAGTCTTCTATTTAAGCAGGCAGTCAACCTGTTAGGGTAGGGTCAGAAGTCCTGGTTCATTTGCCTGGTGGTTTAGTCACTAAGTCGTGTACAACTCTTTGCGATGCCATGGACTGTAGCCCACGAGGCTCCTCTGTTCATGGGATTCTCCAGGCAAGAATACTGGAGTGGATTGCCATTTCCCCTTCTAGGGGGTCTTCCCAGCCCAGGGATCGAACTGGGATTTCCTGCACTGCAGGGAGATTCTTCACCGACTGAGCCACCAGGGAAGCTATCATCTGTGCAGACTGTGGTTCAAACATCAGTTTAGTTTATAAAGCCTCTGCTTCACTTGTGAGTGCCTCAGAAGACAGGACTGTACCCCACAGCCTTCTTAGCGCTGCCTGGGGAGTGCCGCTGACAGAGTTCTGCTCACAGGTTCCACCAGGGAGCGGTGCCTCCTTCTTACTGCAGGGAGGGAAGGTAAGAGTTCCCCCCTGGCTCAGTGAGCAAGGGACAACCACCTTCACAGAGCAGGGCGACCAGAGTTCAGAGGTTCTACCAGGAGGGCTGCCTGCTCCTAAGTGGAGGGAGGAGAGGGGAAGGTGAACAATTAACCCAGTATCTGCTGGGGTGGGAGATGGACACAACTTTTCCCTGGTGTTTGAAATCTCAAGAACAAAAAGGACAAAAGCTAATAATCTACTGGATCACCCTATTCTGATGCTTCATCTAGATAAAAGGGGGTTTTCTTGAGGCTCTTGTAGCTCTGTATTAGTTGACATTTCTAGTTGCAAGCTTCTTTAGCACTTGGCTAGGATATATAAGAGACGAGGAAAAATCCCAGGGAACTCATCAGTGGATTGCCACATGGCATGCGTGGGATCCCCGTTCCCTGGCCAGGTTGAACATACACCCCCTGCACTGGATGCATAGAATCTGAACCACTGGACTGCCGGGAAAGTCCCGCACGTTCACAGAATCTGAACCACCGGACTGCCGGGAAAGTCCCGCACGTCGTTTACTAACGTGTGATTTCACTATATAAACTTAGTGGTCTTGTCTCTGGAATGAAAGCACATTTTATTCTACCTAAAATCTCTTTTGCTAATCTTCTCCAATTTCTTTTATGAACACGACAATTTTCCAATTCAAGTAAAGCTTGGGTAACACTTCTACATCTAAAAGCTTTAGAAGGTCTGTTGCTATTGCCATCATTCTGAACTTCCCTGTTAAATGTCTTAAATTAGAATCCAGAGACTTCTTGATTCTATTCTCTCAAATCAAATAACCATTGAAATGACAAAGTGCATACTTGTGGCAAAGAATCACCTGCTGGAATATTATTTAGCATGCCATTCCTCATCCCGCTAGAGCCAAGTATCAATTTATTTAGGTCATGCTCACACTCTCAGTTGTGATTCACTTTACAGGTAAATTGAAAGGTAGTGATAATATTTTGTCACTGGTTGATGGACAATCTCATGGCTGTAAATAAAAGAGAAAACTGAACAAATGATATGTCTGACTGTTTTGTTGTGGAATATTAAACACTTCTTCAAATCATGTCTACATTCTCTGCAGCCATAGAATCAATTCTACATAAAGCTGCTATTGTACTTTTCTGGAATCCAAGAGATACAGTTTTTTACTTTGCTTTCCAGGAGATTACAGTTTTAAGTGTGCAATAAGTTTCATTTTAGTTGCTGGACTGAATGTAATTTAAATATTTTTGATACTAAATGGATGGATGATGATAACATTTTGGGAGATTATCCACAAAATGATACTAAGCAATACTGAGGCATTAAAGATGAAGTCTGTTACAATTCATTTCCAATTGTAATAAAGAGAAATTAAGGAAATCCAAATGATATTTATATATAATCTTGAATTTTTATTGCCTCATAAAATGCAAATGACTAACTTCAGGTATATCATAATTTTACTATGATTTTAGATTCCAACCAACCCAACAAATGTATATTAACTTGTTTTCTGCCCATAGTTTTACTTCTGAATGTTCATTTTCATCTGACTTTATACTAAAGCTTGAATGGGTTCAGGAGCTGGAAAGCATGTTAAAACGTTTGTAGATTATAGTCTCTAGAATTCAAGATGGTATGTCTGACATTTTTGTATAGCAGCAAGCCTATTTAAGGTCTTGCCAGGTGGCTCAATGGTGAAGAATCCAAACAGGAGATCTGGGCTCTATCCCTGGGTTGAAAATATCACCTGGAGAAGGAAATGTCAACGCACTCCAGTGTTCTTGCCTGGGAAACCCCAGGGACAGAGGAGCCTGGTGGCCTACACAGTCGTGGGGTTGCAAAGGGTATTTAAATACAGAAAATAAGAGCTGGTTCAAACCTCTTACAAAGGCTTTATAATACACGCATGAATAGAGAAATTAAAAACATAGTCAGTCCTAAAAATAGCATAGGAAATCTGAACAGTATGTTCTAATTCCATCCATATGTTTTTCCCTGGTAAATATACTTTATAGCAAGTGACTCTGGGAGGGCTGGGAGTCATTCAGTTAGGTAGGGTGACCACATGGGCCATGCAGACTGTGTCCTCCATAAGAGCCCCCTCAAGGAGTCAGATGGTGCTAAATTCCAGCCTTGCTCTAAACCCTAATTGGAAGACGTGATGGGCTGAGCTTGCCTGAAGGAGAGGTCGATTTTTTATTCCCATTGAGGCCTGTTACAGACTAATTGTGACTTTGATTTAGAGTCTAGTCTTGAAAAGTTCCCTTTACTTGGTTATAATATGCATCTATATCCCATCACAGTATATCTTCAGCCAGGTGTACATTTACACGTATAAGGCCATATACTTTTTAAATGATGTGAACCATTTTTAAAGCCTTTGTAGCATTTGTTACAATATTAATTCTGTTTTATGTTTTGGTTTCGTGGCCATGAGTCATGTGGGCTCTTAGCTCTTGAACCTGCACCTCCTGCAGTAGAAGGTGAAGTCTCAACCCCTGAAAACCCAGGGAAGTCCCAGGCCACACGCTTTTATGGCTTTATATTCTTCTTCGAGGTTTGAGATTTTTGCAGAATTTTCTGAAATCCTTTATGGTAATTGCTTAAGTTCTCCTATCAAATAGTCAGGGTGAGAAATACCAACTTCAGTTTCTGGATGATCAAGTAGATGTTTGTTTTCTAGTTTAAGTTACAATTTCTGTGTGTGTGTGCGCATGCACACACACACTCCGTCATGTCTGACTCTCTGCAACCCCATGGACTGTAGCCCACCAGGGTCCTTTCTCCATGGAATTTTCCAGGCCAGAATACTGGAGCGGGTTGCCATTTCTTCCTCCAGGGAATCTTCCTGATCCAGAGATCAAAGCCTCGTCTCCCGCTTCTCGTGCGTTGGCAGCTGGATTCTTTACCACTGCGCTACCTGGGAGGCCCCCTGTATTTAATCCCAATGAAATAAACTTTCAACCGATCAGAATAAGCACAACTTCTGTGTAGAAGGAATGATAAGAATGCTGCACTGGGAATTAGGAATTACGGTTCAGCACTGGCTTCGGTGTGGTGTGACGTTTTTCCAATAGCTTTTTTAGCTAGACTCACATTGTTTTTGTTGCTGTTTTAAAATCTGTATGATGGGGAAATGCTAACAATTTAATCTGTTATTTATATTGACTCGAGGTCTTGAATGGATTGTCAGAAGTAGAAACCGCCATTGATTCTGGAGCCTTTGGCAACCTTTCCCTGTTTAAGTGCACACACTCTTACTGTCTGCTTAGGGAGAGGTCACATGAATAAATGAACTAGAGAAAGTTTTAAAGGGAGGAGGTATAATTGCTTGGTACTTTCTGCCTTCCCTGGTGGCTCAGATGGTAAAGAATCCACCTGCAATGCTAGAAACCTGGGTTCAATCCCTGGGTCAGGAAGATCCCTAGGGGAAATGGCAACCCACTCCAGTATCCTTGCCTGGAGAAGTCCATGGACAGAGGAGCCTGGCCTGCTATAGTCCATGAGGTCACAAAGAGTTAACAGGACTGAGTGGCTAACACCTTCTTTTCCTTTCGGGACTGAGTGGCTAACACTTTCTTTTCCTTTGGGGATTGAGTGACTAACACTTTCTTTTCCTTTGGGGGATGCTGTACAGCTCTGAATTTAGAGCTGAAGGCTCATTGTTTGAGTTGCAGTGCTGGGGATGTGGAAATTCAAAGTTTCCCATTGATGTGTAATTGGAGACATGGCTATTTTAAGAGACACACATGTGTTGTCCTCAGGGAAGCGGGGGAGTCAGAAGAGGCGATTCCCCGTTGTTTTCCTCCGGGCTGCCGGCATCAGCACTGTGAGAGGTGATAACAGCTCTCTAGGGCAGGACAGCTTTTCCTACTGACGTTTCCTTTGAAAGCTAAAGGATATAGCTCGGAGTGATGCAGTGGGACAGGCTTTGCATATTCTTTTGGACGGATGAAATCTGTGACTCCAATTTTGGAACAGGTTTATGAAATATTGGATTATTTTCATTACAGGAGGGGAAAAAGTAAATGGTTTAATTTTTCATTAGAATGAAGGCCAAGAGAAGTCTGAAGCAGGTTGTTTGTCCAAATGGTGGTGGTGGTGCATAATTTATTATTGCCCCTGCCACATGTGGTTGATTAATCTCAGTTATTCTTACTCTGATCAAAAATAATGTTACTCCAAATAGCTTTGAGGCAAGTCACAAAGACTCTGACCTTCAGGGTGCCAAGGAAAATAAAAGGTAAGATCCTGAAAGCTGTGTTCACTTGCTCTGGTATGCTCACACTATTCTTCTATGTAAAAAAAAATGATTATATTTATCAACATGGTAGATATGCAAAATATAATCCCTGCCTTTGAATATGATTAGCTAATTGCAGAGCTCCAAACAAGAAATAGGCCAAAAAGAAGCTAAGTCTCAACCACTTTTATTAGCAAGTTATTTACTCGCTTACAGATGCCAGATTAGAGAAGTGTTTCCCATCTCACCATTATCACTAGGATAGATTTTTCAATGGCCCTAACATCTATTCAGGCTTCCTGGAGGCTCAAACAGGAAAGAATACGCCTGCAATGCAGAAGACCTGGGTTTGACCCCTGGGTCAGGAAGATCCCCTGGAGAAGGAAATAGCAACCCACTCCAGTATTCTTGCCTGGAGAATCCCATGGACAGAGGAGCCTGGTGGGCTACAGTCCATGGGGTCACAAACTCTCAGACAGACTGAGTGAGTTTCACTTTCAACGTCTATTCACAACATGAATGGAATATGTCTGTGTTGCTGAGCAATGAACTATCAGCATGAAAATCCCAGAATGGAGCTTTGGAAGCTCGGGTGATTTTGCAGGAAAAAGAAATGCCCTGGGAGAAGAGACGGCTGCATTCTAATCCTGACATTGCTGGTAAAGCAATGTGATCCTGTCCTTCTCCTTCCTTATTTTTGAAAAATAATTAGATCATGCTTAGGTGTCCTTCAGATCGAGTTTTACAATTATATCTCTGCAAAAATCTGTGTTTACTGTCACTGTTGGGTGTACTTCTATGGCTGCGTCTCCTGTTGGGATGACTTTCCTGCCCTGATTTTGGAGACTTTCCATGGGAATAGCTGTCCGTTAAGGACTATCGGTGGTGGTCTACAAGTAGAATATGTTAATATCAAAATACAATAAAAACAGGACAGTAGGGCATCCCTGGAGGATCAGTCAGTAATCTGATTGCAATGCTGGAGCCCTGGGTTCAAGCCCTAGATGGGGAAGATCCCCTGAAGAAAGAAATGTCAACCCACTCCAGTGTTCTTGCCTGGGAAATCCCATGGACAGAGGAGCCTGGCAGGGTACAGTCCAGGATGTCGCAATGACTCAAACATCACTTTGTGACTAAATAACCACCACATAAACATACACAGCCAATGTTCATTATTGTAGATTCCTTATTTGCCTCTGTGCCTACTCAATGACATTTTAATATGCATGCTGTTTTGCATCCTTCATGGGCATGTACAAAGCAACAACAGCAACAACAACAAAAGCCCCAGTCTCTTGCTACGTATGTTCCCAGCTGGAGTCAAACAAGGCTGTTCTCTGCTTTCTTCTTTGAGCTCTGAGACTACAAACTCAAGTGTCCTGTTCATGATCTATTAAGTGCTATGTTTTCCTCATTTTTGTGCTTTTTTGTTGGCAATTTCTCAGTTTAAAATGACGCCCCCCTCACCCCCCGCCACCCCAAGGATAGCTTTGGGCACTACCTAGAGTCCTTAAGCTGGTGAAGCCTGTGATGTGCCCTGTGGAAAAATACACGTTAGATACATTTCATTCATCTAACATGAGTTGCAGTGTATTGGTCATGAATTCAATGTTAACGTGAACTGTAGCCCACCAGGCTCTTCTGTCCATGGAATTCTCCAGGCAAGAACATTGAAGTAGGTAGCCATTCCTTTCTCCAGGGGGTTTTCATGACCCAGGAATCGAACCCAGGTCTCCTGCATTGCAGGCGGATTTTTTATTGTCTGAGCCACCAGGGAAACTCAATGGAGTAACAATATATGTTAAATAAGATGTCTTTAAACAGAAACCCATATAAAGCAAGGTTGTGTACTGATCTTATGAGATCTGAGACTCCCAGGTATTTGGGCTAGGAGCAATGCTCCCGTATTCATGAACTCATTTTTCAAGGTGACTTGATGGAACATAACTGCTATGGATAACAAGAGTGATGAATACATGTACAGAAGGTTTCAGGGACTAAAACGTGTGTGTGTGTGAGCATATGTAATCCTCTAAGGGAGCCTCCTAAATTATTTATTCCTTCCAGCTTCAGGTGTTTGGGTCAGCTCTAATGCATGAAAAGAAAGCCACCAGGAAATTTAATGTAGAGGACCTATGACTTGACATCCCAGTATGATTTGATATCTGTCTACAGTCTGATTCTGAATTACATCATCATTTACTTTCAGCATATAGAATATGTAATGGAAGCTGACTTTAAATGGCACAATGTGCAATCATAGGTAACGTTACTTATACTGTATGAACGCATGCTGAGTGGCATTAGAAAGCATGGTGTGGAATGTGTTAATTGATAGTAAATACTGTATAGTTGACAGTCTAGGAACAATTCTATTGATTTTTACATTATGACAGAATTTTCCACAAGTGTTTTCATGCCAGAGTTGGAAGAGTATGCACACCTATCTACACCTTTAACACATGTTTATATCAGTAAACTGGGATTAGAGATGGCGTCTACTTGCACAATGAGTTTTTGTCTAAGATTCATAGAGTTAGAAGCTTTGTGCAATCCTTAGTTATTGAGTCTTGAATATCACAAAACTTTAGTAACCATACCTGAGTTTGGGATCTGGGATTTGGGATTTGCAAACTAAGCATTCTTCTGCATGTCCCCTGTCAGTTCATTTCCGTTCAATCGCTCAGTTGTCTCTGACTCTTTGTGACCCCATGGACTACAGCATCACCAACTCCCAGAGTTTACTCAAACTCATGTCCATTGAATCAGTGATGCCAATAATAATAAACTGTGTACCACAGTGGATAATTTGAGGAGAAAACCAGCCTAATTTGAGGGTGTAGGAAGTAGCTATTGGGATGGAAAGTGCTCTTAGGATTGAATGGCTTGAGACTCTGTTAACTTTTCACCTTGTATCTTCTTGTGAGCACGGTTTCATGGATAAGAGAGAATATAAGAGGAATGATGGAGAAGGCAATGGCACCCCACTCCAGTACTCTTGCCTGGAAAATCCCATGGACAGAGGAGCCTGGTGGGCTGCAGTCCATGGGGTCGCTAAGAGTCGGACACGACTGAGTGACTTCACTTTCACTTTTCACTTTCATGCATTGGAGAAGGAAATGGCAACCCACTCCAGTGTTCTTGCCTGGAGAATCCCAGGGATGGGGGAGCCTGGTGGGCTGCCATCTATGGGGTCGCACAGAGTCGGACACGAATGAAGTGACTTAGCAGCAGCAGCAAGAGGAATGAGGAAAACTGAGAGAAAGAACAATGATTAAGGAAGGTCAAGGGTTACAGAAAGTCCCAGAACTAAGTGTTTAGTTTGTGCCTTTGGATTCATCAAGTAAAGGTAAGCAGCCCCCTATCAAGATTTTTCTTGAAAACCACAGTGGAAATAACCATTCTTGGCTTTACCACCATGCAAAATCATTATTGACAAACTTGAAAAGCACATTGCAAAAACTAACTATTGCTTAGCTATTGCTAAGCTATTGCTTAACCCTTCACCATGTAAGTGGGACATAATGTGTGCAGATTCTTGTTTTTCATTTATTGTCACAGGAAAGGTTATGTGTGACTGGATACAAGCCTGCTTGAATTTGGTTTTACCAAATCCATTTACAAAAAGCTTATTCCAATATGCTCTGTCTCCAGCATTTATGTAATCCTGTAGCATTTTCACCATAATATCCTTGGCATTATTTTTTAAGGAAAATAGATTATGCTGTTTAGTAATTACGAAATGTCTCAATACTTCTTAATTAAAATACATGTATATTTATATATAGATCACTTCACTTTGAAATGTAGAGCAATGTTTTAAAAAGGACATTTTAACTGAAAACAAACTTGAAATTGATATTCAAGAATACAGATTAAGCGTTTAAAATTGAAAAACTGAAAACATGACGTCCTTCACTGATGAGGTCACTCCTCTTCATTTTTCACCATTAGCACATACTACAAGGTCTTAGATGGGAAGCTCTGCAATTGTACAGCACAAGTGAGTCCTTAAAAGGCTCCGTTGCTCCATAAGAAGGTTCCCAGGGAAGAGTATGTTCATCTCTAGCTGCCATTAGGATGGGGTGGAAAATCAGCGTTTGGGAAGAGGAATCTATGGCTGACAAACTCTGGTGTCCTTAAAGTGGAGGTTTATGGTAAATGCTGGTCTTCAGAATTTTTTTCACATGATAGTTTTGCTTTGCTTCAATGAGACAATGTTGTGATTTGAATGATATTCACGTTCCAGTTTTGCACATTTCTGTGTAATATCAGATCATTTATTTCACTCCCTCAAACTTTGGTTTCTTCTCTACCCAGGAAAAAAAGAACGATAGTGTTGCACAATGGCAATTATAAAACATGGAAATAACGCAAGCTTCTGACCACAGTACATGCTCAATATTAGTCCTTTCCTGCTGTTCTTATATGCTGCCTAGAATCCCTCTGATTTTCACTTTCTGGCTTCTAGCAAATACCATTCAGTTCAGTTCAGTTCAGTTCAGTTGCTCAGTTGTGTCCGACTCTTTGTGACCCCATGAATCGCAGCACACCAGGCCTCCTGTCCATCACCAACTCCCCGAGTTCACTCAAACTCACGTCCATCGAGTCAGTGATGCCATCCAGCCATCTCATCCTCTGTGGTCCCCTTATCCTCCTGCTCCCAATCCCTCCCAGCATCAGAGTATTTTCCAACGAGTCAACTCTTTGCATGAGGTGGCCAAAGTAGTGGAGTTTCAGCTTTAGCATCATTCCTTCCAAAGAACATCCAGGACTGATCTCCTTTAGAATGGACTGGTTGGATCTCCTTGCAGTCCAAGCAAATACCATTAGGAATTTCAAATATGTCAAGATTAATTATTTTTGTTTTCTGTGTGAACTAAGAGTCAGGAAGCACACATTTTTCTAGAATAATAAAAGGGAAGCTAAATCTGATGACTGACCATTTCCTTGTTGGCTAGCTGCAAAGGAAATGCACCCAAGCATAAGCTGGTCATGAGCAGAACTCACTATCTGGCCCTGAGAGCCTCTTGATATCAAGAAGATTGGTTAAAAGGAAATATTTCAACAGACATGGCCATCAGTTGAAAGATGGATTACCTGTCAGTAAGTTTCTTTTCAATTTATGCATTTTTTTCAAATGTGACATGAAGTTATTAAGTAAATACTGCTAGAAGACATAACGAAATACTGTATATCCGATTTTTCAAAAGTAACTAACAAGTTGTAGCTATTGGTAAATTTATTTTGTTTCTTTTATTAAGTACTGAATTATATGACATGCTAGTAGCAAATAATTTTTCCACCTATCTTTTAAAATCCAAGTAAGTTTAAAAACAAAATCTTTACAAAATAAACTTGCCATTTGTTTCCATAAGAAAAGCAATTCCAGTTTCACATGAGTATTTTCTCTAATATGTGTACTTTCACCATCTCTACTTAGCCTTATAAATCACTGCTGCTGCTAAGTCACTTCAGTCATGTCCGACTCTGTACGACCCCATAGATGGCAGCCCACCAGGCTCCCCAGTCCCTGGGATTCTCCAGGCAAGAACACTGGAGTGGGTTGCAATTTCCTTCTCCAATGCATGAAAGAGAAAAGAGAAAGTGAAGTCGCTCAGTCATGTCTGACTGTTCGCGACCCCATGGACTGCAGCCTACCAGGCTCCTCTGCCCATGGGATTTTCCAGGCAAGAGTACTGGAGTGGGGTGCCATTGCCTTCTCCATATAAATCACTAGCTCCACTGAATTAAAATATGGGAAATATCAGTGTTTTCAGTGGATTATGATACATATTTCCATTTGTCATGTTTCTGCTTTACAACAGAGTGGGGCAAACTGTTTACATTTATAGATTGCAATCTTTGACATTCTAACTGAAAAATGATATGACATTGTTTCTATAAAACAGCATAATATGCAATTGTATACTGTACAATTCAGTACACTGACATTACTCTTAAAATGGCTTATGTTTTAATGACTTTAAGCTCAATAGAATTCTACAACATGATAGCTACATAATTTTTTTTCTGTCATCTGTTATTCTATTAAATTGTACTCTTTATAAATGTGTAATACTGCAGATCGTGATTGCAGCCATGAAATTAAAAGACACTTACTCCTTGGAAGGAAAGTTATGACCAACCTAGATAGCATATTCAAAAGCAGAGACATTACTTTGCCAACAAAGGTCCGTCTAGTCAAGGCTATGGTTTTTCCAGTGGTCATGTATGGATGTGAGAGTTGGACTGTGAAGAAAGCTGAGCACCAAAGAACTGATGCTTTTGAACTGTGGTGTTGGAGAAGACTCTTGAGAGTCCCTTGGACTGCAAGGAGATCCAAGCAGTCCATTCTAAAGGAGATCAGTCCTGGGATTTCTTTGGAAGGAATGATGCTAAAGCTGAAATTCCAGTACTTTGGCCACCTGATGCGAAAAGTTGACTCATTGGAAAAGACTCTGATGCTGGGAGGGATTGAGGGCAGGAGGAGAAGGGGACAACAGAGGATGAGATGGCTGTGATGGATGTGAGTTTGAGTGAACTCCGGGAGTTGGTGATGGACAGGGAGGCCTGGCGTGGAAAGAGTTGGACCATGGATTTGCAAAAATCTGGACACGACTGAGCGACTGAACTGAACTGAACTGAATGGAATAAGGAAATTCACAAAACATTTTTTAAATGATTTTTGTGTCAAATTAACTTAAATTTAGAAAGCTATAATTTTTATATATTTTAGTCATCTGAGATTAAATAAAATAATCTGTGACATAATAAAAGCCAAAATATTTTAAGATGTCATGGTGTTAACATTTATGTGTACTTGGAATTTTTAAATGAGCATGAGTGGCATTACATTGTTATGTCCTTAAACAGAGGCACAAATATATTGCTCGACTCTCTCACTATCTAGAGCTTTGAAATATTCACCAATGCTTGGTTTCTTTTGATATTGTAAAAACTGATTAAGACTCATTTTAGGGGGCAGGGGAGTGGCAGTAACTGTGTAAGATACTAAGTGACCTTAGCAAAGAGAAAGCAAACATAATCCAAAGAAATTTGGTAATTTGATATTTTACAAAATATGTCCCATTTTTGTAAAGGCCATTAAGTTATACAGCTTTGCTTTCAAAGCGCCAGAGAGAGGCGTTCGTGTCATTCATATGTCGTTTCACATGTTCATGCGATACTGGCACCTGTATGTCTCAAATCAAACGGCAGTAACTTAGCTTAGCCAGGATCTTCAGGGGACAAGTGTGTGTGTGTGTGCTCAGTCGTGTCTGACTCTTTGTGGCCCCATGGACTGTAGCCCGCCAGGCTCCTCTGACCATGGAATTTCCCCGGCAGGAGTACTAGCGTGACTTGCCACTTTCTCCTCCAGGGGATCTTCTTGGCCCAGGGATCAAGCCCGCGTCTCTGGGTCACCTGCATTGGCAGGGAGTTTCTTTGCCACTGGGAATCCTAACGTTATAGTTACTTGCTATAAAAATAGAGTAACTTAGATAACCATAAAAGAAATAAAACAGAAAAACACTCACTTTAAAGTATCATCATCTTGTGTGCAGTTTAGGAATACAAATGGACAAAAATAGCAGGGCAACACATAGGCCGAACATCCTAGATCCACAGCCAAGTGTATGTCCTTATCAACCAAAGCTTCATTTTTAAAAATTTGACATCATATGCCAATTAGGAAACATAATTTGGAGTTTCACCTAGCATCTTAGGAATCTCTCAGGAGCTATCAAGGAAATACATGGTATAGGAGTAATGGCTTTTATTGAGATTATTTTGAAGGATACTTTACAAATGTACATAGGCTACATTCACTAAAAGAACCATGGAATAGTCATGCTTGGCTTTCAGACCTGTTTGCAAATGACAGTAAAGCAAAAACTGATAGAAGTAAAAAGAGAAATAGGTTGATATATACAATAATAATTGAAGATTTCAACATCCATCCCTCAGAATTTGACAGTATAAATAGCAATAAAATCAGTAAGGATATAGAAAATCTAAACATATGGTCACAATGTCATATGCTAAAGTTCTAACTCCTCATAGCTCAGAATATCACTGCGTTTGAAGATAAGGTCTTTAAAGCACAGACAGGGTCTTCTTCACTTAAAATGAAGTCATCAAGGTGAGACCTAGTCAAGTATGACTGGTGTCCTTTTAAGGAGAGGGAATTTGAACACACGTACAGAGGCAGATAATACAAAGACCCAGAGAGGAGATGGCCATCTGCAAGCTGGGAAGGAAGACTCGGAACGGATCCTTCACAGCCCAGAAGAGAACCAGCACTGTGGGAAAGTAAACTTTTAGTATTTAAACCACCCGATTTGTGGTGCTTTTGTTACACAGCCCTAGAAGACTAATGGTGTGGCAAAACTGTGAGGTGCTTCTGTTCTGTCTGTTCTAATCAGGAAGTTAACAGGCTGTCATGCAGTTGCTCATTTAAATGGTTCTTATCGGCTATTAGGCTAGAAATCCCATTAAACTAAGGAACGGGGACCTCCCTGGTAGTCCCGAGGTTAAGACTCCACCTTGTAATGCAGGGGATGCAGGTCCGATCCCTGGTCCCATAACTAAGATTCCACGTGCCACTAAGCAACGAAGCTCATGGCCCGCTACTTCCGAGCTGTGCGCTCCGGGCGCGGAGCTCCCCGGTGCTGCATGATGCGGCTGAGACCCAATGCCGCCACATAAATAAATAAATACTTTAAAGACAAGGAACACATTTTCTTGTTCATAGTTGTATCCTGAGGCTCTAACTCAGCACCTGCTCTAAAAAGGTTTTTGAAGTGGACTCATGCAATGAGTGGCCTGGTTACATAATATTAGTAATTTGTGAGGCAAAATCTGAACAGGGCCAAATAAGCAGAATACAAGGCCATAGAGAAAGTGTAAGCGAGCATTCCCTTAAGAATAATTCCCTTAATAATTACACGCACCACGAACTTTATAAACTTTAGGCCATTTAATTCCCATTTTGTTCATTAGAAAATGAGACCAATAGAAGCTTAATAAACTATCCGAGAACATACAGTGTGCCCTAGAATGGAATGAGTTCATCCAAAGCAGAAGTCGGCAGACTTTTTCTATAAAGGACCAGGTTGTAATGACTTCAGGCTTTTCCAGGTCGTACAGCCTCTGTAGCAACTATTCAACTCTGGCCTCAGAATTGAATAAAAGCAGCCACAGACAGTGAGTAAAGAGATGGGTGTCAATGTCCAGTAAAACTTTACTTACAAAGCAGGTTGTGGACTGGAGGAGGTGACGCGGGTCTGTCCAGCTCTGATTGAAAGCGCTGTCTCTTAAAACTATCAGAACACGCGTCTTGACAAAATAAATTAAAATTAAAATGCAATCTCCATTCCTCTTTTTAAAGCCTGTATAAGAATTCCAATTAAGAACTATCCGTGTATTTTTAACACATGATGGTGTATCTCTCACTGTGATGGTTTAATTAGTATACAATCCATGCCTAGTTAAATGTAAATGAAGTGCTTACTTCATGATAATTTAAAATGCTGTGTTGTATCATGAGCAGTTATTAAAAGGCTCATTGACATGATTGCTTATTTTGTTCTAAAATTTATTGTCAAGATGCAGCTTGGCAAGTTTTATCATTTCTTTTTTAAATACTAAACAAGTCTATGGCATTGAATAAGAATGTCTACTAGAATATTTTCTTTGGAGCATATAAAAAAAGTATAATAGTATTAATACAATAGATTATGTGTGTGTTAGTTGCTTCAGTTCAGTTCAGTTCAGTCTCTCAGTCGTGTCCAACTCTTTGTGACCCCATGAATTGCAGCACGCCAGGCCTCCCTGTCCATCACCAGCTCCCGGAATTCACTCAAATGCACGTTCATCGAGTCGGTGATGCCATCCAGCCATCTCATCCTCTGTCATCCCCTTCTCCTCCTGCCCCCAATCCCTCCCAGCATCAGAGTCTTTTCCAATGAGTCAACTCTTCGTATGAGGTGGCCAAAGTACTGGAGTTTCAGCTTTAGCATCATTCCTTCCAAAGAACACCCAGGACTGATCTCCTTTAGAATGGACTGCTTGGATCTCCTTGCAGTCCAAGGGACTCTCAAGAGTCTTCTCCAACACCACAATTCAAAAGTATCAATTCTTTGGTGCTCAGCTTTCTTCACAGTCCAACTCTCACATCCATACATGACCACTGGAAAAACCATAGCCTTGACTAGATGGACCTTTGTTGGCAAAGTAATGTCTCTGCTTTTCAATATGTTATCTAGGTTGGTCTCAACTTTCCTTCCAAGGAGTAAGTGTCTTTTAATTTCATGACTGCAATCACCATCTGCAGTGATTCTGAAGCCCAAAAAAATGAAGTCTGACACTGTTTCCCCATCTATTTCCCATGAAGTGGTGGGACCAGATGCCATGATATTCGTTTTCTGAATGTTGAGCTTTAAGCCAACTTTTTCACTCTCCACTTTCACTTTTATCAACAGGCTTTTTAGTTCCTCTTCACTTTCTGCCATAAGGGTGCTATTATCTGCATATATGAGGTTATTGATATTTCTCCCGGCAATCTTGATTCCAGCTTGTGCTTCTTCCAGCCCAGCGTTTCTCATGATGTACTCTGCATAGAAGTTAAATAAGCAGGGTGATAATATACAGCCTTGAGGTACTCCTTTTCCTATTTGGAACCAGTCTGTTGTTCCATGTCCAGTTCTAACTGTTGCTTCCTGACCTGCATATAGGTTTCTCAAGAGGCAAGTCAGGTGGTCTGGTATTCCCATCTCTTTCAGAATTTTCCACAGTTTATTGTGATCCACACAGTCAAAGGCTTTGGCATAGTCAATAAAGCAGAAATAGAAGATTTTCTGGAATTCTCTTGCTTTTTCCATGATCCAGCGGATGTTGGCAATTTGATCTCTGGTTCCTCTGCCTTTTCTACAACCAGCTTGAACATCAGGAAGTTCACGGTTCATGTACTGCTGAAGCCTGGCTTGGAGAATTTTGAGCATTACTTTTACTAGCGTGTGAGATGAGTGCAATTGTGCGGTAGTTTGAGCATTCTTTGGCATTGCCTTTCTTTGGGATTGGAATGAAAACTGACCTTTTCCAGTCCTGTGGCCACTGTTGAGTTTTCCAAATTTGCTGGCATATTGAGTGCAGCACTTTCACATCATCATCTTTCAGGATTTGAAATAGCTCAACTGGAATTCCATCACCTCCACTAGCTTTGTTTTAGTGATGCTTTCTAAGGCCCACTTGACTTCACATTCCAGGATGTCTGGCTCTAGGTCAGTGATCACACCATTGTGATTATCTTGGTCATGAAGCTCTTTTTTGTACAGTTCTTCTGTGTATTCTTGCCACCTCTTCTTAGTATCTTCTGCTTCTGTTAGGTCCATACCATTTCGGTCCTTTATCGAGCCCTTTATCTTTGTATGAAATGTTCCCTTGGTATCTCTAATTTTCTTGAAGAGATCTCTAGTCTTCCCCATTCTGTTGTTTTCTTCTATTTCTTTGCATTGATCGCTGAGGAAGGCTTTCTTATCTCTCCTTGCTATTATTTGGAACTCTGCATTCAGATGTTTATATCTTTCCTTTTCTCCTTTGCTTTTCACTTCTCTTCTTTTCACAGCTATTTGTAAGGCCTCCTGAGACAGTCATTTTGCTTTTTTGCATTTCTTTTCCATGGGGATGGTCTTGATCCCTGTCTCCTGTACAATGTCACGAACCTCTGTGCATAGTTCATCAGGCACTTTGTCTATCAGATCTAGGCCCTTAAATCTATTTCTCACTTCCACTGTATAATCATAAGGGATTTGATTTAGGTCATACCTGAATAGTCTAGTGGTTTTCTCTACTTTCTTCAATTTCAGTCTGAATTTGGCAATAAGGAGTTCATGATCTGAGCCACAGTCAGCTCCTGGTCTTGTTTTTCCTGACTATATAGAGCTTCTCCATTTTTGGCTGCAAAGAATATAATCAATCTGAGTCTGGTGTTGACTATCTGATGATGTCCATGTATAGAGTCTTCTCTTGTGTTGTGTGAGTTGCTTAGCTGAATCTGACTCTTTGCAACCCCATAGACTGTAGCCCACCAGGCCCCTCTGTCCATGGGATTCTCCAGGCAAGAACAATGGAGTGGGTTGTCATTTCCTTCTCCAAAAGGAACTATAGAAAGAAAAAAAGTGAAGTTGCTCAGTCGTGTCTGACTCTTTGCAACCTCATGGACTGTAGCCTACCAGTCTCCTCCATCTATGGAATTTTCCAGGCAAGAGTACTGGAGTGGGTTGCCATTTCCTTCTCCAACAGATTATGTATCTATTCAAAAATATACAGTTGATCTTTGAACAGGAATGTTTGAACTAATGGGTTTACTTATATACAGATTTTTTTCAATAGTAAATACTATGAAACTATGCAGTCCAAGGCTGATTGAATCTAAGGATACAGAGGAATCGCAGATATGGAGGAACTAAAAACAAGCAGATTTTTTACAAGCAGATTTTCTACAAGCAGATTTTCTACTGCAAAGAGGGTCAGTAGCCCTAACCTCCACACTGTTCAAGTGTGTGGTACAGTAGAAACCTAGACAACTGCTACATGATCCCAGCCTTATGGCTACTTAATATTTTTAGCAGTGTTAAGAGCACACTCTTAATATTTCTATTATATCATTTTCACCCTTCATGCTATTTTTTTTTTTTTTTGTCTGAAGATGCTGATGGAAAAAGTGATGGTCTTTTATGAGCTAGAGGATTTTGGAAACTTCAGAACAATTTTTTTCATTGAATAATCCTGGCAAATATACATAAATGGGCTTTACTAGACAAGATTTATATTATAATACACCCCATCTAAATAAATATTTTCAACCTGTCTTGTCCTTAAGAGTAATGTGGGATTTATTTATTTATTTATCTTTAGAAGAGGATTCCTTGTTGCCATGCATGGATCCTGTGATTTAGTAGATCTGAGGTGAGGCTAGGGATTTGCCATAATCCAAATCTGCGTTTTGAATTCACACAAGTTACTTGAGGATCACAATTTAGGAAAAATCACCTAACTTCTTAGATTGATTTCTAGGTAATTGGGTTTACACAGCTCAACAGAAGTAGGATATAACATCATACAAGAGTTTCCTTGTAGGAACTTCTGTGAATTACAGCACAGAAGATAGATCAGGAGGTTTTAAGTGAAGTACATGCATGTTGACCTCTTAAAATAGAGCAGCAGGAGCCAATGGAAGCAGCATTGAAAGAAACCCTTATTCCCCCCCACACACACACAAAGTGAAGTTTTACCAACTCCTCACTGTGTTGGAAAGTCATATTCTACTGAAGTCTGTGTCATCCCCCATGTCTAACTCTTCTATTCCCTAGCTGTTTACTCGCTTAAGCATGTTGGAAATACATGAGCAGTTTCTTAACATGACAGACAATATAAATCAAACAAAGCAGTGGTCTGAGGGTGAGAATGAAGTCCCTGTCTTACTCCTGATTTTAATAGGAATCTGTCTGGCCTTCCTATTAAGTCGATCTCCTCACCAATCTACTAGACTCTTAATAGTTTATATGAATATAATCTTTAATTGGGCTCAGTCACATAAGTCATCCAGATGATCTCAACATATCACCATCTCAAGGATGTGTCCTTGGGCAGCATCTAGCAAGGGGGTGCACATTCCTTCAAGGACAGGGAGAGGACGAGGCCCTGCTGATTGCCAGGCTCCTGCCACCAGCTCACAGCAGGCTTGCTCTCTCCTTCCCTAACAACAGTACATTTACAACTCCAGAAACCCAATAAAGTAAAGTGAAGTTGCTCAGTCATGTCTGATTCTTTGTGACCCTGTGGACTGTAGCCTGCCAGGCGCCTCCATCCATGGGATTTCCCAAGCAAGAATATTGGAGTGGGTTGCCATTTCCTTCTCCAGGGGATCTTCCCCACCCAGGGATCAAACCCAGGTCTCCCGCATTGCAGGCATATGCTTCAACCTCTGAGCCACCCGGGAAGCCCAATAGACCTCCTTATTTGTATGGAATCAATAGGACTCTCACGGGGCAGGGAGTTGTAACCCTGAGGGCTAAGGTGAGGATCTGAGTCTAAGTCAGCCCCGATAAGGTAGGGTTCAGAGGTCTGCGGCCTATGGAAGAATTTAGTAATGGCATTTAGGAACGGGCAAAGACACGCTGGTGGCTTAGTGGTAAAGAATCCGCCTGCCAATGCAAGAGATGCAGACACGGGGTTCGATCCCTGGGTTGGGAAGATCCCCTGGAGGAGGAAATGGCAACCCGCTCCAGCATTTTTGCCTGGAAATCCCACGGACAGAGGAGCCTGGCAGACTACAGTCCATGGGGTCACAAAGAGCCACACACAATTGAGTGAGCATGCCCAAAGACGTGCTTTTTAAGTTTTAAGGAAACTGATTCCAACTGGAGGAAAATATGCCAGTAGGACAGTAGGAACTAGGACTGCAAATAGTTCTCAGCAGCCGTGATGGGTGCTGGGTTTTCTTTGAAGGTGATGAAAATATTTGAAGGTGATGAAAATGTTTTGGAAATAGAAATGTCACTGAATTGTTCACTTTGAAATGATTAATATTATGTTATGTAAATTTGATCTAAAAAAATTCAACTACTCAAGCAAATAATAGAACTTGAATTATAATTTTAATTATGGCATTTAAGAAAAAATTAAGATAGACCAAATATCACAGATGTATGTGGAAAAAATATTCTTTCAGAAATTATATCTACTACTCTCTCTTTCATGGGGCTAAAATGCTCTCAGTTCAAGAGACATGTTTAGGTGCCAGGATTTTTTTAGCATCAAAACAAATATTGAAAAGGGGCAATTACTTATGTTCTCTGAAATACCAGTTATTCTTTTTTTCTATCAAACCATTTCTCTCACAGGAAAAAAAAAAAAAATGCTGATTGCTCCACCAGTCAAAGGCTTTCAAGGAATCAAAAATAAAAGAATGTAATGCAAATGTGCTAAGTCACTTCAGTCGTGTCCAACTCTTCGCAACCTCTGTGGACTGTACCCGCCAGGCTCCTCTGTCCATGGGATTCTCCAGGCAAGAATACTGAAGTTGGTTGCCGTTTCCTTCTCCAAGGGATCTCCCTGACAGGGGGAGTGTGTCTCCTGCCATTGCAAGTTAATTCTTTGCCACTGAGCCTCCAGAAAAGAGTATATTTGCATTATACCCATATACACCATAGGTATAAGGCAAATACCCATGACCAAATGTCCTAAATTCACATCAGAGCAAAATGACAAACACAAACACAAATATTTAGTGTCCTAAAAATAATACAGAGGAATACTAGAGGGAAAAATTGTTTCTATAGTAAGGTAAGCCCCTGGTGGCTCAGATGGTAGAGTCTGCCTGCAGTGCAGGAGACCCAGGTTTGATCCCTGGTGGGGAAGATCCCCTGGAGAAGGAAATGGCAACCCACTCCAGAATCCCATGGACAGAGGAGCCTAGCAGGCTACAGTTTATGGGGTCGCAAAGAGTTGGACACAGCTGAGCGACTTCACTTTCTTTCTTTCCTAGTAAGGTTGAGAGAAAGCACAAACTTATGTGACACAATCATCTAAAGGAGACTGAACATTGTATGCTTGCTAACCTAAAGTTACCTCTGCAAAACACTGGTGAGAAAGCGCTATGCAAAGGGAGGCAGTGACAAGCTAAACAAGATAACGTACTGACAGAAGTAAAAAAAGGACCACGTTCCTGGTGGGTTACACACACATTCACATGTTCATCCAAATGAAAAGTTAGTAAAGGGAGGCATGTCCAGGAGTCTTCAGAGAACATTCATCTTGGTGATTTATACAATTAATTTTCTAATGTGGGTGTCTGGATTCACTTTTGCATACATACTATGAATTTCCTATTTGCCCTGAGATTAATAAAAAAAAAAAAAATGCATCTCTCATTACATGGAGAATCTTTGTTAAGAATCAATAAGAAAAATATCAGCAAAATGGTTTACTTTCAAAAGCATTTTCCGTACTTCTACACAGATATTTAGAAGTAAATGTGAGAAAATAATGGACTGAACAGTTTAGTAAATTTTAGGAAATCAATTCACTGTAAACATTAAATAATAATTTACAATATTTTTCTTGACTAGGTCTGTATTTTTTAAATGGTGGATAAAGATAAAAAACTGAGTACATTTAAAATTTATATGTATCTATTATAGTTTTAAAATATGCTGTAAATAAAATTTCCATTTAAAATTCAAAATGGCCTTTTTGGAGATATTTTATTAAAGCGATTAATTTGGTTGTTTTACTTGCACATTGAATGTTTTGAAATTGAGTAGTTACTATAATTATGTCATTACAATAATTATGCAATTACTCTCTGTAATTATATCATTTAATTATATAAGTATACTTACAGGAATTAGTTGTATAATTAGAACATATAATTACATAGTATCGATAAAACAGAAAGCTGTACTTTAAAGCACACTAACTTGAATATATTGACCCATTTCAAAGTACAGTATTCAACATATTGGTTGTTTATCCTGTATGAAATTTCTCAAATTAAAAAAAACTTTTTATCTTGAAAGAACCATAAGTTTTCAGAAAGTCTGAATTCCTTTCATCCATATACCCCATGCAAACTTTGTCAATTATCCAATTGTTTCTATTTTGTGCAGAATGATCCAGTCTAGGATCAAGCATGTCTCTTTTGACTTGCTCAATATGTGTATGTGTGTGTAGGTATGTGTATACGTATATACGTATGTGTATGTATGTATCCGTCTGTCTGTCATCTTTACATTTTATTGCTTATCCATTTAACCTTCTCATCAAAAACATGGCTTCACAGTGTCACCGCCAATTCCAATAAAAAACATAAGGTTCATTCTAGCTTTTCTCATTGTCATATTTATAGCTACCTTTTCTACTTAAGAACTTGATTCTCACTATCCTCAGTATATTTCCTTATTTACTCAGCTCTGGAACAGTCCCTCAGTCCTGTCCAGATCTCTGTGATTTTATTATTTGGAATGTTACAGATCAATTATTCTGTAGAATGACCCTCAGTTTGGGTTTCTCTGCTATTTCCGCATGATTAAATTAAGGCTTTCACTTTTGACAGGAATCCTCCAGAGAGATTCTACATTTTTCTTATATCCCTCTGGAGCTTTATAATTTCACTGTGTTCCATTACTACTGATGTTAGCTTTAAGTAGTTAAATAAAGTGATATCTGTCAGTTCCTTCACTGTAAAATTTCTCATTTTCCATATATATTAAAAAAATATACAGAGATACTTTGGTATTATGTAAATATCTCACCTTGTATCTTAATTTCATCTCTAGCTGATCAAAATTCACCTAGCAGATGAATAAGGAATAAAGATAAATAAAAGAATATAGAAAAATAAAGAATCCTGCCTAAATAAAATAAAGAATCTTGCCTAAATAAAATAAAGAATCTTGCCTAAAAAAGTGTATAATTATGACAGCTACCAAATGGTGATTTTTTTATAATTATCTTATTGTTTCTATTTTTATTAGTATTCTCTCGTAAGAAAGAGCTTTCTCTTATTCACTCATTCTGTTATCTATAGCAATATAAGTTCACAGATTACTGTTGTTTAGTTGCTAAGTTGTGTCCAGCTGTGCGACCCCATGGACTGTGGCCCACCAGGCTCCTCTGTCCTTGGGGTTTCCCAGGCAAGAACACTGGAGTGTGTAGCCATTTCCTTCTCCAGGGATCTTCCTGATGCAGGGACTGAGGCCACGTCTCCTGCACTGGCAAGTGGATTCTTTACCACTGAGCCACGGGGTCCCCCTCATAGGTTACTAAATAGTGCTAAGTATTTACCATGATAAAGTTTATCATCATTATTGCTTAGTTTGATGCCCAAATTATGTCAGCGCGCATGACCCTTCCAGACGCCGTCCTGCATTGACAGCCTTCTCCTCAGCTGCTCTCACAAGGCCCCAACCCCCTCTTGGAAAGGCTTCCCACAACCACGTGTCTCCCTTAATTCTGAGTAGCTAAGTAGTCCATCCATGGTTGTACATTGCTCTCCCAAACCCCATAATAAACCACCACCTCGTACCTCGAGTAGTGGTATAAATGTCTGTGTTATCCAAGGGGCCATAAATCCCAGTGTTCTTAGCAACCGGTAGCTGCATAACACATTTTTACTACATATATGTATGCCAACTGCATGTATTATTCAATATGTTTCTAACAAGGAATAAAAGGATTTGAAAAATTTCAAGAACTTCTATAATATTTTCATCTTTATCCTGATACATCTGTGTATCCTGATACACTGATCAGAGTTATCAACAATTTAAAGTATTCTGGTATGACCAGGAGAATTAACAACAAGGAAAATGAAAGATTTGAGGGGTGAAGATAAGAAGAATTTTTAAAAATTAATAGTTGTGAATTTATTTGTTTAGCTATATCACCAAAATATGTGACTCTAAATTGCAAGTAGAATGGTCAATTAGATAGCAAAATGTTGGCGAACTGGGAAGAAAGCGTATGTACCAAAGTTGCAGATACAACTGTGCTGTGAAAGACACCACATGTATATAACTCATCTCATAAACACGTCCCATAAAGTAAAAGTTTTTAACACTTTGGTATCAATATTTGATATCTAGCAAACTTTCTTTTTTATACAATTCTATATTATTCCAGTGATCTATGGGTCATAAAGGGCTTCTCAGGTGCCGCTACTGGTAAAGAACCCTCCTGCCAATGCAGGAGACATTAGAGACACAGGTTCAATTTTGTGTTGGGAAGATCCCCTGGAGGAGGGCATGGCAGCCCATTCTAGTATTCTTTCCTGGAGAATCCCATAGAGAGAGAAGCCTGGCGAGCTACAGTCCACAGGGTCACAAAGAGTCAGACAGGACGGAAGCAATTTATCATGCACACACGTGCCATGAAGTTTATAAATCTCTGATTTTCCCCTTTATTTTTAAGTAAGGAAGTATAATCACAAATATAATGAGTCTGTGTTCTTTTCCACCAGTTTATTCTGCCTTTTACTGCTAAATAACTTTGAGACTTGCATTTGTTTAAAGACATTAAAAATTTTTAAGTCCTATATTCCTGCCTGGAGAATGCCATGGACAAAGGAGCCTGGTGGGCTACAGTCCAGCGGTCACAAGGAGTAGGACACCACTGAAGTGGCTTGGCACACAGCCACATATAATTATTTATATAGACAGAAAAAAAATACAGAATGCTAATTTCCCAAAGCCCTAGTGATAAAATCAAACTATTATTATGTCCCTTTTGCATTATAAGTGTTTGCATTTACATGTTATTTGGTGCATGTTTCCATCTGTATAAAAATATATAGATTATTTTCTTAGACAAGCTTCTTTTCTTCGCCAAAAAAGAAAGGCAATGTTCCATAAAGGAAAGAGCACAAGACCTAGATTCAGATTGAACTAAATTCAGTTTCTAGGTCTGACTCATATAGTTATATGATATATAGAAATAATTTTTTAGACAAAAAAGGGATCAGAAGTCAAAGTGTTAGCTGTTCAGTCATGTCCGACTCTCTGCGACCCCAGGACTATGTAGCCTGACAGGCTCCTCTGTCCATGGGATTTCCCAGGCAAGAATACTGGAGTGGGAAAGGGGATAATAACATTGAATTTGCCTAATTCTTATGAGGACTTTAGACATTTTATGTGTAGTGACAAGAGTAACTTAAATGTTCTATAAATACTTCTTTTATAATTAAAACATCTTTCGACTGGTTGTAATCAGTGCCATAAAAACACAATTTTAAGTAAATAAAAAGTGCAAATGATTAAACAAGTGGAATTGAGAGGGTGAAATGAGCACCCACTTTATCAGGATTCAGAAGACATATTATTGGCACTGAATTAATTCCATAAGATGTCGTCAATAGTAGTTAGAAATATCAAAAAGATTTGTCCACCTTCAAATGGATGATTAAAATTTTGTTGTAATCTTAAGAAATAACTCATTAATGTTTCATCATGTATTAGATTGTGAATGGGAAAAAATGGTATTCACTTCAGGAAGAATGACATAAGAAAACATAAGAAATCAAACACTGAATTGGAAGTGATTTCTCACGGTGTTTTGTCAATGTTATCATTAAAATCTCTTCCAAACACTCTCTTTTAATGATTAGTGATGAAAGGATTTGGAATTGTTATGGATAATGACAGAAACCAAGACACTAAAGCTACTAATGATGTTTTATGTAATTACACATAAATTCCACATATGTAAATAAACTAATTCCTATCTTGTTATCATTCCAGAGGCAATTTATCTGGTAGAACATAATCGAACACAGAAAAGAGAAAACAAATGAAGTAAAACACACATCTGGACAGCAGAGATCAATGTGACCACGTCCATCATGAGAAAAAGGCCTTTGCATTGTCATTCCAAACGTGCGTGCTGAGTCACTTCAGTCACGCCCAACTCTTCGTGACCCTATGGACGACAGCCCGCCAGGCTCCTCCGTCCATGGAAGTCTCCAGACAAGAAGACTGGAGTGGGTTGCCATGCCCTCCTCCAAGGGATCTTCCCGACCCAGGAATCGAACCCGTCTCCTCCGTCTCCTACATTGGCAGGCAGCTTCTTTACCAATAGCACCACTGGGGAAGACTGCAATGTCATTAGAGATATATTAATAAGCCTAGTTAATTTTCCTCCAAATTATAGTAATTAAGTTTCCCTGCCTACAGAAGATTTACAGTGAAGGTAACTAAGGGAGAATCCACAGAAACAGACTTACTGATTGCAGCAAATATTGTAGATGACTATTCGCCACTGATGGAATGAAAAGAAAGTAACAGAAGTAGGATTGACATTCTTAAAATGCATGTTAGGAAAGCAATCTGCTGTGTGTGACAAAACTATATAAGCTGAGCACAGTTCCTGTTTTCAGATGTTCGTTCTTGTTTTATGTGTTCAGTTAACGTGGAAGCAGAGAGGTGAGCCAGCGTGCCATTTCCCAAAATCAAAACGACTTCTTGGCCAGCTTAGGTATTACATCTTTGCTGCTTTTCTTTCCAATGAATTTCCAAGTAGCTGTATAGAAATAATTTTTAAGAATAATTTCACCCACTTCGACTTTGCTTCAGAAGTACCTTCTCATTTGATCGATAAGGGAAAATGATATAGGCTCTCTAAAAAGCATCGATGACTAGAGCACAGAAGTGACCACTAAGTGACACCCTCATTAAGCAAAGATTAGTTTTCATGAGTTTAAGACAGTCACCTCGATACATCTGAAATGGTTCCTCATGTGGCACACCTCCTTCTCTGTGATTCAGTTTAACTGAAGTCTTCTTACTGTTTGCAGGACTCTTGTGCGTGTTTAAGTATTATAGAAAATATGCAAATTAGTACACATAAACCTTGTTTGCTCAAAGTGCTTAGTTTTCCGGTGTTTTCTTCTACATTTAAAATTTCAAAGTTTTTTGATAACTATAGGGTAAAAGAGAGGAAAATCAAATATACATGTTTCTAAGGACGATGTTGGGAATCCCCCGTGAGATAGACACTGTGATGGGTTTGCACTGTGTCAGAGGCGCTGCCTTCAAACTCTTCTTCATAGTATCCCCTTTGTTTTATGACTCTGGGTTAAGGCTGGCCACAGAGGGAATTAGTGCAAAAGCTGGAAGGCAGAAAAGAGCGCTCTGCTGTGTCCGCTGGGAACAGGTGCGCAGAGGCGCCGCAGCCCTGCTTCCGGCCCCGCTCACGTGCTGCTCGCCGTGTGGGTGTGGGGCAGCCCCGGGACTCCACGTTCTCCCAGCCCCCCGCCCCCCCCATGTCTTCTTTTAGACTCAAGGAGTCTCGGGTCAGGTGCCTGTGCTGCCTTGTGGTGCATGGTGCCAACTTATCCATCACCCATGGCATCAGGATCGAAGGAGACTTCATGATTCTGGTTTTTCTCCGTGGGTGTCAGTTTTCCCCAGCGTTACCATCTTTTCTTCCCGACTGCCAGCTCTGCTGACTTCAGGCCAAACACAGGATAGAAACAACTAGCTCCCACCACCGTGTGACGTCTCATCTTTATAATGAATGCTTACTCTGTGTACCTTAATGGGAACTGTGCTGCTCTGACCAACCTTGATGCAAAACTAGTGATGTAACCAGTAGAACATAAGCATGACGGCGACAGAGAACTGGTGGTATTATTTTCGTTTGTTTCTCCAGTAACTAGAACACTGTCTGGTGTATAATTGTTGTTTAGTCAATGATGCTTTTGAACTGTGGTGTTGGAGAAGACTCTTGAGAGTCCCTTGGACTGCAAGGAGATCCAACCAGTCCATTCTGAAGGAGATCAGCCCTGGGATTTCTTTGGAAGGAATGATGCTAAAGCTGAAACTCCAGTACTTTGGCCACCTCACATGAAGAGTTGACTCATTGGAAAAGACTCTGATGCTGGGAGGGATTGGGGGCAGGAGGAGAAGGGGACAACAGAGGATGAGATGGCTGGATGGCATCACTGACTCGATGGATGTGAGTCTGAGTGAACTCCAGGAGTTGGTGATGGACAGGGAGGCCTGGTGTGCTGCGATTCATGGGGTCGCAAAGAGTCAGACACAACTGAGCGACTGAACTGAACTGAACTGAGTAATCATGTCGGACTATTGCCACTCCATGGATAGTAGCCCACCAAGTTCCTCTGTCCATGGGATTTCCCAGGCAAGGATACTGGAGTGGGTTTCCATTTTCTTCTCCACTGGCATATAATAGATGCTCAATAAATCTACTGGAGTGAGTGATTACCTCAATGGCCAGGACTGGGAAAAGACAAGAGAAGAAATATGGGAATATCAGGAAGGACAGAAGTGGATACATTTAGGATTGCTTTGGGACATCGCTCTTGCCATAGGACAAAGTAATACTAATGCTTCTCAATGTCTAAGTCACTATTCATTACTAGCTACTAGTCACACGTGGTTATTGAAAACATGAAATGTGGCCAGTGAGAATTAAAATGTTCTGTAAGCATAAAATACACACCAGGGTTCAAAATTTGGAGAAGGCAATGGCACCCCACTCCAGTACTCTTGCCTGGAGAATCCCAGGGACAGAGGAGCTTGGTAGGAGGCTGTCTATGGGGTCACACAGAGTCGGACACGACTAAAGCGACTTAGCAGCAGCAGCAGCAGAATGTAAATATCACGTTAATAATTTGAATGTTGAAACTTGAAATGATAACACTTTGCATATTTTGAATTAAATAAAATATATTGTTAAAATTAATTTTCCCACATTCTTTTTTACTTTTCTATGTGGCTACTAGGAAACTTCAATTAAATATTTGGCTGACATCATATGCTAACAGACAGTACCTAAGTGGTTCTTTTGTAAAGATTTCTAAATCATTAAAAATAACAGCAGTTTCATTTTATTAACAAGTAAAATGATGTCTTCCAGACATGTTCTAATTTAATCCTCACAAGAGTTTCTTGGTTTAGCTACTGTTTACTGATGAGGAACTGGATCTGTGGTGGGTGAGGCATGTTGAAAGGTACATGTATTGTGATAGAAAAGCTCTTTGAAATCAGGAGCCGTGTCTTCTACCACCTTTTGCAGCTGATTTTGCCAGTGAAAGTATTGATAGCATCTTTTGTATAAAACAACGACTTCCATGAGCAGTAAGAAGCTTTCATGCTTTTATTTACATGCTTGAATCCTGTAAGTAAAAATGCCACTTTCAAATTCTCTTTGGGCTATAGCAATCTATTTCAGTGTATCTCTAGGAATAGTCTTAAAATATCCAATTCCTAAAGCCACAAAAAATTTAGGAAAATTGGCCTCTGACTGCTTCCAAAGGGACATGCATATATATATACTCATTTTATAACCTACATTCTATAATTTCAAAATATATTCACATAATCCTGACAACTCTATGGATCACTTTAGAATTATGTTTTGAATATAAATTGATCATATGGACAAGAGTCCAATGATAATTTTAAAAATTCTACTTTCATCTTTGTCAAAAACTGTGTCTAAGGATGATTAATAATTTCACCTAGATACAACTACAACTTCCTCTGTATATTTAGGGTTTTGATTTTTCTTCAATCTTGCTTAATTCTACAAAAAAGTCAAATATTTTCAATAAGTTTTTTTTTTTTAATTCATATATGTTTGTACAACATTTGGAAGTTTTTTCCCCAGATGTAAATATGTCATTCTTTCTGAAGTACTTATTGCCATAGAGATTTTGTCTAATCCTCCCGGGAAATATGCAAACACATGAAATTAAATAATGGATTCTTCATGAAATAACATTTTTATGTAAATGTTGCCTGCTAAACTTCAGATTAAAGGTGCATAAAATTAAACTCTTCTCAGATATTTAGATCATTTGACAAGTTTTTTCAAAAAAGAATTTTCTAAATAAATGTAGGTTTGGAAAATATTTTACACAAAAAATACAAAAATCAGTTTATGTACGTTCTTTCAATGCTAGGATGAAGACGAGTGTCCTCAACTGTATGGCCAGTAAGGCTGTGCTTGGTCTGTTCTTTTAGAGAGCACTTATTAGCAGTTAGTTTATGTTCGAATATCTGATAGTATAAAAAATGATTGGGGGTGGGGAGTACTACAAACTAAACAAATGAATTTGTTTTCTTAACAAGTCTGAAATTAGTCGGAATTTGAACATGTTAATAAAAATTACATAATCTGCTAATTCTGATAATCTGAGTCTCCTGTCTCCTTCAATTCTTCTTTAGATAAATCCCCAGATAAAATCCTGTTTATATGCCTTGTAGAGAGATGTGTTGGTTCTCTAATAGGAGAACAAATAGCAGAACTACAAATTTCAAAAGTTTTCCCACATTAAAAAAAAAATGATTGAAATAAGATATATTCAAGAGCATATCATAAGGCTGGGGGTAGTGATCTTAATGTTGGAAAAATCTGAGCATTTTAAGAATTAAAAAATAGTTACACTTTCTTACTTTAAAAAATCTTTTGGATTACTTTTTTAAAAATAGTACTTATTTATGCATCTGACTGCAGCAGGCCTTGGTTTCAGCGTGAAGGGTCTGTAGTTGCATCATGTCAGCTCTTAATTGCAGTGAGATCCGCTTCACTGACCAGGGCTTGAACCCAGGCCCCTTGCACTGGGAGTGCTGAGTCTTAGCCACCGGACCACCAGGAAATTCCCATGGATTAATTATTCTTAAGTGTATCACTCATGTGAATTAGTGTGTCTAAAAATATTATACTGTCCATAATATTTCCTTCAGTATTTATACCATTAGTTGTATGAAGGAAAAAAGTATTCAGCAAAAGTAAACATTAATGGATTCTATTCACATATTAATAAGATCTGAAGGGTATGACAAAATGGATGAGGTTTTCATGGTGTTTTATGTTGACAGAGTAAGTTTCTAGGTAGGTTGATAACAAGTCCAGGGTCCCTGAGGAGCAGATAGGAGTCTGGGATTCTCAAGGACAAAAGAACAAGCATCTCTTTTTTTTCTATATATATTCCTTAGTCTTAGTCACATAATTTTTTTTTCCCTTTATGCCTGGAGCTGATGATTACACAACAAAACAGCTCAGTTTAAACTTTGTACTAAGGATTCTGTTCAGTCACTCAGTCGTGTCCGACTCTGTGACCCCATGGACCACAGCACGCCAGGCCTCCCTGTCCATCTCTAACTCCCAGAGTTTACTCAAACTCATGTCCATTGAGTCGGTGGTTCCATCCAACCATCTCATCTTTTGTCTTCCTCTTCCTCCCACCTTCAGTCTTTCCCAGCATCAGGGTCTTCTCAAATGAGTCAGTTCTTCCCATCAGGAGGCCAAAGTATTGGGAGTTAGTTTCAGCTTTAGCATCAGTCCTTCCAATGAACACCCAGGATTGATCTCCTTTAGGATGAACTGGTTGGATCTCCTTGCAGTCCAAGGGACTCTCAAGGGTCTTCTCCAATACCACAGTTCAAAAGCATCAATTTTTCTGTGCTCAGCTTTCTTTATTGTCCAGCTCTCATATCCATACATGACCACTGGAAAAACCATAGACTTGACTAGACGGACCTCTGTTGGCAAAGTAATGTCTCTGCTTTTTAATATGCTGTGTAGGTTGGTCATAATTTTCCTTCCAAGGAGCAAGGGTCTTTTAATTTCACATCTGCAGTCAGCATCTGCAGTGATTTTGAAGCCCCCAAAAATAAAGTCAGCCACTGTTTCCACTGTCTCCCCATCTATTTGCCATGAAGTGATGGGACTAAGGATTATATAGCAACAATTTATCCTGCTTGAGGATGGTTTCTCCTTCTTGAAAACCTTCTGACTAATCCCGTTATCTTAAAATGTATATTATGGGAGTGGGTCTGGCAAGATCTTTCTATTGTTAGTTCTAATCCTGTCATCTTAAAATGTAAATTGTGGGAGTGGGTCTGGTAAGATCTTTTCAACCTTGAGACATTCTTTTGGTTTATTGTAATAACTAATTTTGGAGAAGGAAATGGCAACCCATTCCAGTACTCATGCCTGGAAAATTCCATGGATGGAGAAGCCTGGTGGGCTACAGTCCATGAGGTCACAAAGAGTCAGACATGACTGAGCGACTTCACTTCAATAACTAATTTTAAAAGTATATAATGCCCTTGCTAACATGAGGGGGGCACTCTCCTTCCCCCTTCTGATGTCTATGTCAGAAGCTTTCTTCTGTCCCTTTTCATACTTTAATAAAACTCTGCTACACAAAAGCTCTTGAGTGATCAAGCCTGGTCCCTGGTCCCGAAGCTAAATCTTCAGAGATTCACACCGTTCGTGGTAAACTATCAATGTTTGCTCATGTACAGGTAGTCTCTTTTCCATCTGTTAACGTTAAAATTACTGATCTCAAATTACTATTAATACCTACCAGAAGATGTAGACCTACATGATTCCTTTTTATGTCACCAAAAATATCACCCTTTGTGAAGAAGAACATAATTAATGCAAATCAAACTCAATAGCAATAAGTATCACTGCAGTGAGAATTGGGAAATAGAAAAATACTTACAAATGCTAAATTATGGTTCCTTTTATTCCAGCAGTAATTAGGATATCCACGTTTTGGTAAGAAACATGTCCTCGTACTTCTTTTAATCAGAACTGGAATCTATGTGGTTAATCATGAGTACTAGATTTTGTGCCATGGAGACAGTCCCCTACACCCAATATATAAGAATTTTATCCAGTCAATCTTGCACTGATGATATGTCCATTTTTAGTTGTCTGAAAAATAAAAGAACTTTTAAATTTTATAATATTTAGATAATAGAATTTATTTCTAAAATGCCGTTTCATTAGATTATTCATACAAAGGATTGAGCTTCACTGCTGTGTGCTGGGTTCAGCTGCTCAGCCGTGTCCGACTCTGTGTGACCCCATGGACTGTAGCCCACCAGGCTTCTCTGTCCATGGGACTCTCCTGGCAAGAACACTGGAGTGTGTTGCCGTGTCTTTCTCCAGGGTATCTTGCCAGTCCAGGGACTGAACACACATCCCTCGTGTCTCCTACGTTGTCAGGTAGATTCTTTACCATTAGTACCACCTAGGAAGTTCATGCTATGCTAAGACGCTTCAGTTCTGTCCGACTCTTTGTGACCCCATGGACGGTAGCCCACCAGGTTCCCCTGTCCATGGGACTCTCCAGGCAACAACACTGGAGTGGGTTGCCATGCCCTCCTCCAGGGGATCTTCTGGATCCAGGGATCGAACCTGCCTCTCTTAGGTCAACTGCATTGGCAGGCAGGTTCTTTACCGCTAGCACCATGGGAAGCTCATGCTTCATTGCTAATGCTTTTGAGTATCTGCCAGTTCTAAGTTTACACTGGTGGTACTTGAGAGGGTGAAGCTGTTCTTATGACAGAGGGCTCGTGTATTTACAAATTAAATCATAAAAGTAGGTTGAATCAGCTCAGATCACAGATCAAATTAACTTGGATTGGCTTCAGCCTCTAGTCCAGACAAGCGTTTTAAGAATAATCCTTCTTCTGTATTTCCAGTTCTGGATCCATTAGGACGATTTTCTTTCCCAAGAACAGAAAGACAAGAAACATCTTTCTTGTCTTTCATTGACTTTCCTCATAGTTACCTAACCTTTCCAGCTGTTTATAACTGGCTGTCCTTTAGATTAGCTTTATCATCCAGGGTTGGAATGAGTATTTATTGAGTATCTATTGAGCATTTGAGTAATTGAAGAAACTCTCACTTGACAATTTTTCTGCAGTAAAATTGTAAGACAAAAATTGTTCATGAACTGTGATACTATATACATGAACTGTGATACTATATACATGGACTGTGATACTATATACATGGACTGTGATATTATATACATGGATATGTGATACTATATACATGGATATGTGATACTATATACATGGACTGTGATACTATATACATGGACTGTGGTACTATATACATGGATTGTGATACTATATACAGGGACTGTGATACTATATATATGAACTGTGATACTATATACATGAACTGTGATACTATACACATGGATTGTGATACTATATACATGGACAATGATACTATATACATGGACTGTGATACTATATACATGGACTGTGATACTATACACATGGATTGTGATACTATATACATGGACAATGATACTATATACATGGACTGTGATACTATATACATGGACTGTGGTACTATATACATGGATTGTGATACTATATACATGAACTGTGATACTATATACATGGACTGTGATATTATATACATGGATATGTGATACTATATACATGGATATGTGATACTATATACATGGACTGTGATACTATATACATGAACTGTGATACTATATACATGGACTGTGATACTATATACATGAACTGTGATACTATATACATGGACTGTGATACTATATACATGGACTGTGATACTATATACATGGATATGTGTTACTATATACATGGATATGTGATACTATATACATAAACTGTGATAATATACACAGGGACTGTGATACTATATACATGAACTGTGATATTATATACATGGATATGTGATACTATATACATGGATATGTGATACTATATACATGGACTGTGATATTATATACATGGATATGTGATACTATATACATGGATATGTGATACTATATACATGGACTGTGATACTATATACATGAACTGTGATACTATATACATGGACTGTGATATTATATACATGAACTGTGATACTATATACATGGACTGTGATACTATATACATGGATATGTGATACTATATACATGGACTGTGGTACTATATACAGGGACTGTGATACTATATACATGGATTGTGATACTATATACATGGACTGTGATACTATGTACATGGACTGTGATACTATGTACATGGACTGTGATACTATATACATGGATATGTGATACTATATACATGGACTGTGGTACTATATACATGGATTGTGATACTATATACATGGACTGTGATACTATATACATGGATATGTGTTACTATATACATGGATATGTGATACTATATACATAAACTGTGATAATATACACAGGGACTGTGATACTATATACATGAACTGTGATACTATATACATGGACTGTGATATTATATACATGGATATGTGATACTATATACATGGATATGTGATACTATATACATGGACTGTGATACTATATACATGGACTGTGGTACTATATACATGGATATGTGATACTATATACATGGACTGTGATACTATATACATGAACTGTGATACTATGTACATGGACTGTGATATTATATACATGAACTGTGATACTATATACATGGACTGTGATACTATATACATGGATATGTGATACTATATACATGGACTGTGGTACTATATACAGGGACTGTGATACTATATACATGGATTGTGATACTATATACATGGACTGTGATACTATATACATGGATATGTGTTACTATATACATGGATATGTGATACTATATACATAAACTGTGATAATATACACAGGGACTGTGATACTATATACATGAACTGTGATACTATATACATGGACTGTGATATTATATACATGGATATGTGGTACTATATACATGGACTGTGATACTATGTACATGGACTGTGATACTATGTACATGGACTATGATACTATATACATGGATATGTGATAATATATACATGAACTGTGATACTATATACAGGGACTGTGATACTATATATATGAACTGTGATACTATATACATGAACTGTGATACTATATACATGGACTGTGATATTATATACATGGATATGTGATACTATATACATGGATATGTGATACTATATACATGAATATGTGATACTATATACATGAATATGTGATACTATATACTTGGATATGTGATCCTATATACAGGGACTGTGATACTATATCCATGGCTATGTGATAGTATATACATGGACTGAGATACTATATACATGGACTGTGATACTATATTCATGAACTGTGATACTATGTACATGGACTGTGATACTATATACAAGGACTGTGATACTATATACATGAACTGTGATACTATGTACATGGACTGTGATACTATATACATGGATATGTGATACTATATACATGGACATGTGATACTATATACATGGATATGTGATAATATATACATGAACTGTGATACTATATACAGGGACTGTGATACTATATATATGAACTGTGATACTATATACATGGATTGTGATATTATATACATGGATATGTGATACTATATACATGGAGTGTGATACTATATACTTGGATATGTGATACTATATACATGAATATGTGATACTATATACATGAATATGTGATACTATATACTTGGATATGTGATACTATATACATGAACTGTGATACTATATACAGGGACTGTGATACTATATCCATGGCTATGTGATACTATATACATGGTTGAGATACTATATACATGGACTGTGATACTATATTCATGAACTGTGATAATATACACAGGGACTGTGATACTATATACATGAACTGTGATATTATATACATGGATATGTGATACTATATACATGGACTGTGATACCATATACATGGACCGTGATACTATGTACATGGACTATGATACTATATACCTGGACTGTGATACTATATACATGGATATGTGATACTATATACATGGATATGTGATAATATATACATGAACTGTGATACTATATACAGGGACTGTGATACTATATATATGAACTGTGATACTATATACATGGACTGTGATATTATATACATGGATATGTGATACTATATACATGGACTGTGATACTATATACATGGACCGTGATACTATGTACATGGACTATGATACTATATACCTGGACTGTGATACTATATACATGGATATGTGATACTATATACATGGATATCTGATACTATATACATGGATATGTGATAATATATACATGAACTGTGATACTATATACAGGGACTGTGATACTATATATATGAACTGTGATATTATATACATGGATATGTGATACTATATACATGGAGTGTGATACTATATACATGGATATGTGATAATATATACTTGGATATGTGATCCTATATACATGGACTGTGATACTATGTACAGGGACTGTGATACTATATCCATGGCTTTGTGATAATATATACATGGACTGAGATACTATATACATGGACTGTGATACTATATTCATGAACTGTGATACTATATACATGGACTGTGATACTATATACATGGATATGTGATACTATATACATGAATATGTGTTACTATATACATGGACTGTGATACTATATACATGGACTGTGATACTATACACATGGACTGTGATACTATGTACATGGACTGTGATACTATATCCAAATGTGATACTATATTCAAATGAGATACTGTCTACTTACTCACATAGAGTAGATGAGTAATTTTGGAAGAAAACAAAACAGCAAATATTTTATTAGATATCCTAAGAACATCTCTTTAGCTTGGATGCAGCCTTTTATCTGGTTATTTGTCTTTTCAAATTTCTTTGCACAAAATACAGTACAAATAATATGAAAATGCTCAGAGTTGAGAAAATATGCTTCATGACTAATAAATTAGATACCTAATCCCAAAGTAACTACTGGTAATATTGGGTATAACTGAATTATGGAGTATAAGCGATAATGATACCAATATAAAAGATTTTGTTATCTTTTCTATGATTTGTATATATTTAAAATGCATTATCTTCTAATTGCCATAAATAATAGTTCTAGTGCAAATTGGAAAAGTGGTAAAAATAATAGATTTCTTTGCTTGACTCTTCAGATAAAAACATGTGTCTAAATGAATTCTAAGCATCATTTGTTAGTATTTGCTCTGCAAAGTTTCCCTTAAATGTTGATTATTCATGTATTTTTCTGAAGTGATTTCAAGCTTTCAACTAATAAAATTACATTTTATGAAAATTAAAATTTTATTAAAGCTACATTCTATTAACATTTCATTTGATTAGTTGAAAGCTTGAAACCATTGCAGAAAAAAATAAAAGGAATGAGGGGATGAAATGGTAAATTGTTCCCCAAATCAGAAAGCTATTGTGTCAACTTGCCATATTTCTGTAATGAATTTTGTTGTTATTGTTTATTACAGACCAGCATGCAAAAATAAAGGAGAAAGAAGCATGTATATCTACGTGATGTGCAGTTTGTATTACCTGATTGAATAAATGCCTATACAGAAAGTGAAAATTGCTCAGTCATGTCCAGTTCTTTGCAACCCCACAGTCCTTGGAATTCTCCAGTCCTGAATACTGCCTTTCCCTCCTCCAGGGGATCTTCCCAACCCAGGGGTCGAACTCAGGTCTCCTGCACTGCGGGCAGATTCTTTACCAGCTGAACCACAAGGGAAGCCCAAGAATATTGGAGTGGGTAGCCTGTCCCTTCTCCAGCAGATCTTCCCCACCCAGGAATTGAACTGGGGTCTCCTTCATTGCAGGCAGACTCTTTACCAACTGAGCTATCTTATCAGGGAAGCTTATACAGAACTGTTTATTAAAAGATTAATCTTTCCCAAAGCAAAGTTTGGCCCTTTGTCTCAAGCTCCGGAGAAGTAACCTGCAAATTCTTGAAATGTCCTAACTGAAAGAAGTATTTCTGTTTTCCTGGGAACTGCAGCCCACACCCAACTGTCTATGCTAACAGTGTGATTTATGGCAGGAACTTTGGGCCTCGTGGCTTCACTTCAGCTTCTAAAGGCGCTGGCACTAAGGTCAGTCCCAGAGGCAGTCATCCATCTTTATGCAACTACCTCCAGAAAAATCTCTGATAAGTAAAATCAGGTGCACTTCCCTGGGTGGCAGACCCCAACGTAAGTGGTCATCTGATCTTTGCCAAAATGACACTGCAGAGAAATAAGGAAATGCTACCATCTTCAATACATGTTATTGACTCAAATGGGATACGCACATAGAAAATATTATCCCTGACTCCTCCCTCACATGGTATACATAAATCAGTTTCAGTGGGCTGCAGATGTAAATAAAGAAAGATAAAATAATCAAAGCTTTAGAATAAATAGGAGAAAATTGTCATTCACTGGATAGGCAAGTATTTCTTAAATAGAAAAAAATACAAAGAAAAACATGAATAAATTTGACACCTTAAAGTATCCCTTTATCAAAGGACAGCATTTAAGAGTGAAAGGCAAGCTGCAGATAAGACAAAGATATTTGTAATATGTATATTTAACAAGGCACAAAAATGCAGAATTTATAAAGAGCCATCAAGAAAAGAAAAGCAGAAAATCCAATAAGAAAATAGCAAAACACTTGAGGTAACACTTCTAAAGAAAGACCCAATAGCCAGTAAAATAAAAGATATTTGTTATGGAATAAATTATGTCCCACCCAAAATTTGTTTGTTGAAACTGTAACAGTCTAAGTGCCTTCCCTCACGTAAATTATATTCTGGGGAGAAACCTGGATAACAAATAAGTAGGCATATATATCAAAACATGACTTCACAGAGTGAGAAGACTATAAAGAAAATATAATTTAAGTACGGTAATGGAATATGACAAAAGGCTTCCCTTTTCAGGTGGTGAAGAATCTGCCTGCAATGTAGGAGACTTGGGTTCAATCTTTGGGTTGGGAAGATCCCCTAGAGAAGGGAATGGCTACTCACTCCAGTATTCTTGCCTGGAGAATCCCCAGACAGAGGAGCCTGTCAGGATACAGTCCATGAGGTTGCAAGAGTCAGACACGACTGAACTATTATCAGTTTTTTCACTTTTCTGTGGAATAGGACATGTAAGATGTAGTGACTGCATGCGGTGGTGAAGGGCGAGGAAAAACTTAAGGGTCACCATTTAATAATAACAACTGAATGATATATTCTAGTAAATCCTTATAGATGAAAAGATCTAGTGAAAAGAAGCTATTCAAAGTAAAACAGCAAGCACAAGAGACAGAAGCAGCAGTTTGCTGAGGCCTCAAACAACCCTAGTCCTAAAGGATCTAATTCCCAACAGTGGCAAATCCTCTACAGAAGATATAAGACCCACAGCTGAGCTTAGCCCTGGCAAAGGAGCAGGTGAGAGAGGAATCCACCACCGATGACGTCAGGGTGATGACGATGATACAGTGAAAAAGGATAAACTCGTCACAACTTTTAACATCAGCGTGCGGGCTGAGTCATGTTAGAAGGGCAAGGATCCCCACTGCAGAGCAGGCCTGCTCTCAAACATCAGCATTCTCCCACAGAACTTCACCAAACAGTTGGGAGGAGCATGTCAGCAGCTGGGACACATACGAAGAGCCCAGGAAGCGCCTCCCTAGGGTGCCTGTGGCCTTCGCTGCAGAGCAGTCCCCTGGGGAAAGTTGGGGGAGGGCAGGGACCAGCAGACATCTGTCAAAGATGCTCTGGGGTTTTCTGCTCTGAGAAGGGCGAGGCAGGAATGTTTAGAAAGCATCCCCCCAGCCCCCCGGTTCTCAACTGCCAAAAATCTGAGAGTTGCACTTGTAGACGGAGGAGGTCACCTAAAGGAATTGGGGCTTTTAATCACCACAGTCTGGAGGCAGGGTGAGCGTAAGGTCACTTCAGTCCTGTCCCGACTCTTTGCGACCCTATAAACTGTAGCCCACCCGGCTCCTCTGTCCATGGGATTCTCCAGATGAGAATACTGGAGTGGGTTGCCATTTCCTCCTCCAGGGGATCTTCCCAACACAGAGATCAAACCCGCAGCTCTTACATCTCCTGCACTGTCAGGTGGGTTCTTTACCACTAGCACCACCTTGGAAGGGCCCAGTATTTCTGAAACCAAAGCCTGGAGGCAGAGAAGACCTGAAACTCACACACATTCAGAGTCGTCACAGAGCTCCGGGAGGCTCTCTCTGAAGGAAGAGAGGAGGACTCTGGAGATCTCTGCAGGCACAGAAGACAAGGGGCAGAATGGGGAGGCGATGGGACACTCGGGTGACCCGGAAGCCTTGCAGCCGGGCTGTGCAGTGGGCGGAGATGTCTTAGGTGGCCAGCACAGGCCAGAGTGCTTGGCCCCATCACTTCTTAGCCCCATGTCCCACAGACAGGAAGTCTCCATCCAACTCTCAACACATTCGAAATCAGTGGAGAATGGACTCAAACTCAATAAGCAACAAAGCCCAGACGCAGATAAACTATAGATCAGATGGATATGCAGAAAGTAAATATCATTTATCATCTGCATTTTTATTTGGAAATGATAACACATAATCACAAATTTTAAAATCTACATGAACAAATTTAGAAAATGTGACATATAGACAAGATAAGGAAAAGTCTATAGAAGGAGATCTGGAGATGGCTCAGTTGTTGAAATTACGTCAGGAATTTTAAACAACTATGAAAAAATGCCAAAGAATCTACTGAAAGAAGTAGATAACATTCACAAACAGATGGTAATTACAGAAGTATGGCAACTTGCAAAAAGAACCATGTAGAAATGCTAGAAATTTAAAAAACAATATCAAATATGAGAGGTTATCTGGTAGATTAAATAGAAGGCTGTTTAGAATCACTGTACTTGAAGATGGGGCAATCCAAACTAAAACACAAAAAAAGTTCAAAACACACGGAAAAAAGTGTCTAATATCTGTTGTCAGTACTTTCAGTCTAACATTCTGTGTGAATCCCCAGAAGAAAGGCCTTCCCTGGTGGCTCAGACGGTAAAGAATCTGCCTTCAATGTGGGAGACCTGGGTTCGATCCCTGGGTTGGGAAGATCCCCTGCAGGAGGGTGTGGCAACCCACTCCAGTATTCCTGCCCGGAGAGTCCCACGGACAGAGAGGCGTGGCGGGCTGCAGTCCATGGGATCACAAAGAGTCAGACACGACTGAACAACTCAGCACAGCATGACCTGAAGAAAAGAGAAAAAAATAAGGTATCCAGAAAATAATGTACGTTTGAAAAGAAGATAGTTGAGGACTTCCTGAAATAGAGAAAAAATTTTGACCCACAGATCCAAGAATCTCAGCAAATTCTAATCAGAATTCAAAAAAACACAAAAAACACTTTGACGTAATCAGCCATCAGTAACCAGTCTGCAATTGGTTGGATCTGTGGATTGAGAGGGCTGAATCTACCACACAATTTGCGATTAGGAACTCGAGCATCCGGAGATTTTGGAATCCCCGGGGACGGGGGAGCCTGGTTGGCTGCCGTCTATGGGGTCGCACAGGGTCTGACATGACTGAAGCGACTTAACAGCAGCAGCAGGGTTCCTGAAATTAATTTCCCCACAGATACCCAGAGATGACTGTACAGTCAAATTCTTGAAACTCCAAAACAAATAACAGATATTAAAATGAGCAAGAAACAAATAACAGATATTAAAATGAGCAAGAAACGTATCACATACAGAGATCCAGCTCCAAATGTCAGGAGTTGATGTGGGTTTGGGTTTCACTCTTGCCACTCTTCTGTTAGTGCATCAGAGCCTTCTAACGCTGCTCTTACCTGTGTGTAGAGCAGGGCTTGGTCTGGAGGGTTTTTCTCAGTTTTCCAGCTCCACTCTCTGCTTTCAGCAGTCCCTGCCCAGTTGTGCTGCAGAATGGTTCTCTCTGCTCCTTCCCCAGTGGAAGCAGTTCACTCAGATATATGTTTGTGGCTTGGTCAGCCTCTATCTTAGGCAGCCTCTGTTTATCTGGTCCCTGGGGATGCTCTGTCAGTATGCTCAGATGTGATTCTGCGATTTGCCTTAGGCTCCCGCTCCTCCTCCAGGGTCAGCAAAAGACTCCTGCTTGAAACGGATGTAGAATCCTGAACCCACCGGGGTTTCCTGGCCCCCTCCAGGTGCAGAAGGTTTTTCTCCAGGCAACTGATCTTCACTCTATCCTGAGTCACAGGTCTTCCTACCCTCATCCAAAGATAGAGGCGGTTTGCTTCTATTTCTTGCTCAGAATTAATTTTTAAACAGCCCTGGGATGTCAATGATTGCTACTGATATCCTAGGATTTTAAATTTTATACTTCATAGCAGGGAATGGTCAAGGAAGTTTGGCAGGGTTTTGCATCTGTACCCCAGCATTAAGTACCTCCCATACCTACACCGCCAAAGGGTGCCCCTCCTTGTCTCCCCCAACACCTGCTGTGCGTGCGTGCTCAGCTTCTCCAGTCCTGTCCCACTCTTTGTAACCCCATGGACTGTAGCCCCCCAGGCTCCTCTGTCCATGGGATTCTCCAGGTGAGAATACTGGAGTGGGTTGCCATGCCCTCCCCAGGGATTGAACCCACATCTCTTACATCTCCTGCATTGGGAGGTGGGTTCTTAACGATGAGTGCCATCTGGGAAGCCCCCAGCTTCCCTAGGCTTTCTCATGAGCACCTGTTGGGGAGCTACTCAAAAGAGATTGTAAATGAGCATAAACGCCCCTTGGGTCTGAGGATTTTCGCTATTCTAATCTGGTGCCAGCCCACATTTGTTCTTTCATAATGCGTGGCACTTCCAGCCAATGTTTTTTTTTTTTTTTAACTTGTTTGTCTGGCACTCACATCTTTCTTCTGTTCTCTAACATAAAACAGTTCCTGTGCCTCATCGCTCACTGAAAAGCATTGCCTCTCTCGGGAATGTGGTTTACTTGACTTGTGACTTCAAGTCTCTGATGAGCTCAATAAAAAGTAATGATTGTGTAGTTTACCTGGCGCTTTTTCTTCCATCTTAAGTTTGAAAATGATATTCTCTTGAAGCTTTCTGCGTCTTAAGCAGAAGCAGAATTCAAGGGTGTTTTCATATGTTTACTTACTCTAAAGTAAAAGCAATCTGTTAAGATGTGGTTCATTCAGAATATATGAATTCCCCTTGTCCCTGCTCACACCCACTTGGGTGTTACTAGAATTGGGCAAGCATTTTATAACGGAAAGAGGGGTGTTTCTGAACCTGGCCTGATTTTTATTTCTGATGGTAGAGCTAGACCACAGAGCATTCCCACATATGTGACCTGAATGAGACGAGTGAAAACGAAAGTCACGCAGTCGTGTCCGACACTTTGTGACCCCATGGACTATACAGTCCATGGAATTATCCAGGCTAGAATAGTGGAGTGGGTAGCCTTTCCCTTCTCCAGGGGATCTTCGCAACCCAGGGTTCGAACCCAGGTCTCAGGCATTGCATGCAGATTCTGTACCAGCTGAACTACAAGGGAAACCCAAGAATACTAGAGTAGGTAGCCCACCTACTAGATCCAGCAGATCTTCCTGATCCAGGAATCGAACCAGGGTCTCCTGCATTGTAGGTAGATTCTTTACCAACTAAGCTATCACTTCAGTTCAGTTGCTTAGTCATGTCCGACTCTTTGTGACCCCATGAACCGCAGCAGAGCCAGGCCTCTCTGTCCATCACCAACTCCCAGAGCTTACTCAAACTCTTGTCCATTGAGTCGGTGACGCCATTCAACCATCTCATCCTCTGTCGTCCCCTTCTCCTCCTGCCCCCAATCCCTCCCAGCATCAGGGTCTTTTCAAATGAGTCAGCTCTTTGCATCAGGTGGCCAAAGTACTGGAGTGTCAGCTTTAGCATCAGTCCTTCTAATGAACACCCAGGACTGATCTCCTTTAGGATGGACTGGTTGGATCTCCTTGCAGTCCAAGGGACTCTCAAGAGTCTTCTCCAACACCACAGTTCAAAACAGTTCTCCTGTTTGACCACTTCCAATTTGCCTTGATTTGTGGACCTAACACTCCAGGTTCTTATTATTCTTTACAGCATCGGACTTTACCTCCGTCACCAGTCACATCCACAACTGGGTGCTGCTTTTGCTTTGGCTCCATCCCTTTATTTTTTCTGGAGTTATTTCTCCACTGGTAGAGAGTTCTGACAAAACATGGTGCACTGGAGAAGAGCATGGCAAATCACTTCAGTATTCTTGCCTTGAGAACCCCATGAACAGTGTGAAAAGGCAAAAAGATAGGACACTGAAAGATGATAGGTGCCCAATATGCTACTGGAGATCAGTGGAGAAATAACTCCAGAAAGAATGAAGAGACGGAGGTATCAGGGAAACCCTGAGTGACGTGAGTGAGCATATGATAAGTGGAATATCGCTGGAAAGAAATATTATCTCCTATTATTAGGTGTTTGCATTAGTGCTAGTTTTTGAGATGATATTAAGTAGAAAAGAATAGAAAGAAACCAAAGAATACCGGACTCTTTTTTCTGCTTCCACCCACTTTATTTCTGGGGTTGCAACCTCCACGTTGGGATTTGTTCCCACTCACCCAGCAGTGCAATGGACACTCATTCACACTCTCTGCCCTTCTGTTTTGGGTTGTGGCAATCTCTGAAAAGTTGAGAATGACAATTCACATTGACCATTTCAGAAGAAAGGACTAGCTGTCCAGTTTACGGCTTAGCATAGATGTTGGTATTATTTTTTTAAAAAAAGAAAAACAGATCCAGAACAGTAGGGAGAAAAAACTAAGTCATATCATTGCCTCTCTTTTAAGAAAGAACAAGATGTCTTACAAGCAGTAAATTTCAATAATGAATGAATGATCACTTCTGATTATGGTTGTTAGTTGGGATCCACACATCTTATAATTAATGAAGTCCTCCTCCAGCCCCAGGTGTTGGTGATAGCTAATTGTCACTCAGTGTCTTCTCTTTTCATTTCTTAATTGGTTTTTGTGTTTTTTTTTTTTTTTAAGTGGGGAATTGGTAGAAGTTGCATGAGGGGTTGTTATGTAGATAAAAATTTTAACCACAAATTCTGTATTTTATTCTGATTTTTGGACTTAATGCTAGTGGTTTTATTTAACTTTGTGAGTCCCTCTAATCTGTGGCTGCATAATCTACTTCTATAATCTATAAAATGCATGGTAACAGGGAATTCATTTAAGCTTCCCTTTTAAAATTAATGTTATTAAAAATCTCTCTCTTGTTTCCCATATTTTTCTTCCAGGATCAAATGAGATTGCAAATACCAGAGCTTTTGCTCTTTCCTGAACTATATGTAGATCACTATTTGTCTGTCTCTTTTGAGCTATTTGGGGACTGTATTAGGGTTTTAGACTCTTTGTATATCAAGGCATACCACAAAGTAGACACAATCTGTCGATAAAATGAATTAAGCTAATTGTAGCATAAGGATAGTCATAAGTAGGATATATAGAAAAATGGATTTATGACTTATTTTTAACTTATAAAACTTAATATAGAGCCATGCACATAGTGACAATTCCAGATACATGATGTTATTGACTACTTGATTGGAAATGGAAAACTGGTCCTCATTTCCTTGAGATTATTTATTCCAATTCTCATCTATATGATCTATGAAAAGTTCCTATCAAATAAAAATAGTATTTGTGTTTATTATATTACACATTTGTAATACATAATTTATAATCCACATAATTTGTACATAAAAGAACATTATTCATGTATATTCATAAAAATAATAACATTTGTCATTGTGCTATTTTATTCTGATGCTATAATTCCTAGGAAGAGCTTATTGTAGAATAATTACTTCCTAAATGATTTGGTTCCCTTTCCTTTTTCTTCAGGTAATCATAACGTATGAGAATATTGTGTTACACACATTCTATTTAGAAAAAATCATGCGTTCTCCAAACTTCAGATATTAAATACATTTTATCATGTTTAATTAATGATTCCAAATAATCCAAAAGTGTTATTAAGCTATTAGTATTAAGTAGGCTAAATAGTAATTTAAACTAAACATAATGCAATATTTAAAATAAAACTTTAAAAAATCAGCTAACCCAAGAAAAGCACGTGTTTCTCTTAAACTCCTGCTGCTCTTTCAGGCTTGGCTTATAGGTGATATTCTCAGAGAAAACTTAAAGGTTCTCTGAAAAAGCCTGGCCCCTCTACTAGGTATCTTCAGGTACTGCACACCCCCTAAAATAAAGCTTGGTCTTCTCTGTTCCTTGTTAAAATATAGGCTTTGTAAGGGAAGTGCCCGTTTAAGGCTTATTCATCACTGGCTTCTCAACCCTTAGAATCGTTTCTGGAACACAGGAGGCCAGTTCAATGCATCTATTCAACAACTATTTACTGATCTTAAATGCAATTAAATTTATATTTTCCATTATAAATAGTACTATATTATGATGCTGTTTTATCCTTATGTCAAAAAACTAAATATCATCCTTGATTCTAAGGTCATACTACTAAAGCTAATTTCTTGTAATGAACTTCTTCCCAGGTAGATCTATCAACCAGGAAAAAATGTACTGCTACCAATGATTTCAAATATTTCACCTAGACAAGTATATTTGTTACTAGAAAAATTTTTAAAGCATGAAACATTTTTGGTTTTGGTAATCAGATGATTGAGTAAGAATTACTATGCACAAAAGATTTGAGTGAACTGAACATGATGACTGAAAACTAGACAGCTGAATATTACTTTGGTTCTTAAGGGAATAAATAAATGCCGTAAGAACTATGTTTTAAAATGAGGGGAAAAAAAAGTAACTCACATCCAAAGTTAAATGTAGAAATACAATAGCAGACACAAAAGTTCACCCCTTCTTTTAAATTTTTCATATTTTCTCATAAGTTTGGTAGATTTCTGTTTTTGGCCATCAAAATATTTTAATAATGGTTCAATTCTAGTATAAGTGACATTCTCTTAATTGCTGTTGCTTCGTATCACTCGAAAAAAATAGTTAAGGATATATCATTGGCATTAATTACGCTAAAGATAACATTGTTGCACACTATTTTTGTCCTTTACTATGCAAAAAACTAAATGATTTTTACATATATACGTGTGTGTGTGTATATATATATATACACACATTTATTTTAATTTCCAAAGTTTTTGTTGAATTAATCACAAGATATTACACGTGAAGTGCATTTTCAATTTATTTATATTTTGTTAAATTTCAGCCTTAGGCATCAATATCATAATAATTATGAATGAAGGAGTTCCAGATAAGATAATGGCATATTCACTCTGAAAGCAGATTGCATTTTGCTATCACAACATGACAACAGAATGGTAGTAATTACCTCCTATACTTTAGAGAGTGGCAGCTGGCCAATGAACTGCACTTTTTTTTCCCTCTTAAAAGAATATAATCAAATAAATGGTAGACAAGCTTTTGTAGACTCTTGGATATGTAAATTAAGCACCTATTTAACAAGTTATTTTGTCATCCTAATGAGTGGAAAATGATTTTCAAGACTAATTATACTCACTATTTTTAGAATAAGCAAGGGGTTTTGCATTATATAGTTTTGCAGAGCCTTGGAATTAGGCAGGCTCTCTGCAGGCCAGGCCTCCTCAAAAGATGTCCAGGATGTTTACATAAAAGTCATCTTGGTGAAGGAGATGAGGTTTATAATTCAGCAATTCACCCCTGGGTCCAGTTTGCATTTTGAAGTCAGTTGGAACTGTCTGCTTAGACATGCCTTCCCAAATGTCAATGAAGGTCTGCTTCTGTAAATAGCCACTAATTACTAACATATCTTAGTGAATAAGTCTAGATCCTTATTTGTCCTCTGAAAAGCACCGTTCCTCTAGCAAAAAAAATATTTTTTTGTTGAGTTGTTGAGCTAGGAAAATATCTTGTGAGTCTACTGAGATTCATTGAACAAATCTGTTTTATGTCAAATGGTTTCAAAGAGAGTCCCAAGGGAGAATTTAACAGTTAGGTGTTGGAGTTATCCAAAGAAATATAGAACTAACAGTCCTTTCCAAGGAAAGAAGTATATAACCAGATACTAAAACAAAATTATATCTTATATTTCTGATTTTCAACGACAAGGAAATTCAGATTTTTCATGGAACGCAGAAATACATCACCTAGACTAAAATTTCTGAACTGTTTTCTCTTAAGCACATTTAGGCTGTAAATCTGTGAACTGAATTTTAGAGTCAAGAATAAGTGGAAAATATACATAAGCTGGAAATTTGTGCTCAGGTCTCACACTGGCTGTCAGAGCATGGTTAGAGCCTGAATTTTATTAGTTAACAGAATACAATGTCTCCCTTCAGTGTTCCTTCCTCAGAGTTTTGCTCAAAAAATATATTGCTGATTTTAAAAGACTGTCCTCCTATGGTTGAGTCTGGGCAGTGGCCTCCACAATGCCGTTTACCTGAACTCTTCCTGAGAAACCATTTGCCTTCACAAAAGCTGATCTATTCCAGTTGAAGAAGAAGCCAAATAGAGGAAGGATTTTTGTATCCATATCAGCACATGCACAAGTCTTCAAAGTCTCAATGACAAACACATTCTGGAGTTGACAGGAGCATTATTGTTAGCGACAGTGAATATGTTTGCAAGATTCAAATGTGTACTATTTATATTAAACTATAACTATAAATTTTTATCCTCTGTCTCTTTATTTTCCCAATCTTAGCGTACACTTGGATAGCTAGTCATCAGATTAAAAGTCACAATTGGAGAAGTAAAATTCTACTTTAACAGGTTTTTATCATTTTTTAACTTTTTCCATCCTCAATACTAAAGAGGTAACGTGTACATACATATGTTTTACCTATATATTTGAAAAGTTAAATTAAACATGAGTCAGTTATATGCTATATAACTATATAGAGAGATGACATAACATTTGTAGAAAATCAGTCTGGGTCAGGTACTGCCTTCTGGACTTCACACATATTATTTTCTTTAATCCTCACAGCAGTACTATGAGATTAGAATTATTGTCCTCGCTTGACCGAGGAGGCTGCGTGTTATAGATGCTAATAGACACAACAGTCATTTTCCCAGAAAGGAGACAGGTGCAGGCGGCTGAGGCTATCATCACTCTGCAGAGGTCACAGCTCACTTGCTTCCTGTTTGCATATTCTGAAGCCCCATTCACTAAACATTTGTTGCTCAGGTGCTTAGTCATGTCAGACTCTTGGTGACCGCATGGACCGTAGCACTCCAGGCTCCTCTGTCCTCTACCACCTCCCAGAGCTGGCTCAAATTCATGTTCGTCACTGTATATGGGAACAAATAAATGGAGGTTCCTGACTGCAGCCCGTGAATTCAGTCAGAAAGACACAGATTCGCTGAAACTGCATATAACACTGTCATTTATTGTGTGTTATCAAGGGGATGGATCCATAGACTCACATAAATATCATCAGAATCTCAGAGCACTTTGTGATATGGAAAATGGTAAGACAGGACTTCCCTGGTGGCCTAGCGTTTAAGAATCCGCCTGCCACAGCAAGAGAAGTCATTGCAATGAAAAGCCCATGCGCCACAACGGAGACCCCGTGGAGCCAAAAACAAAGAAACAAACACAGCTTTTTTAAATAGTAGGACTGCTGTGGCCTGAATAGTACACGCCACCTCCGTTTGCTCCAGGATGACCTCACTTCAGGCTTTAAAGGACACTGAGACAAGGACATATCAAGATAGGAAATGAGCAAGCATCAGAACTGATTTGTGAAACGGTTCACTCTTGCGGGAAACTCTTAACTGAATTGGAAACACATCAAATTAAAATAAACATTTGCATATTTGATAAACTAGACTTTTTGTCGTAAACACTGTAGAGCAGATGTGCCTGAGAACAACTTTTAGAATTTAAGAAACTGCACAGATTTTTGCACTTGCTTAAAATAAAATCAGCATGAGACTGGCCATGACCGGAAATGTTCTTGACTTTTTATTCTGATTTTGATGATGTATAAAGCCCAGGGAACAAGGAATGTTGCATAAAAAATACACAAAATAACCTTCATTTTAATTCTCATTATTGCAAATCTGGAATAATTCTTTTTTACAATTTTCAAGCTTAATTGGTCATAGTTTGCTATTTTGACTTTTGTAATCTTTGTAGACATTGAAATATTGATACAAAAACAACCGTTACGCCAACTACGACATTTTTCATTCTTCCTAATGCCATTTAGATCCTGCCCTCTATTTAATATCAAAAGATTGAAACCTGTTCAATGATTGCTGAATGGTTTCAGGGTTTTAAATAATCACCATTTTTGAGTGATTATTCTCCTGCAGAAAAATAAATGCTATTTACCATGCATTTGAGTTTGTTTTCCTTTTAAAGTGTGACTTTGAAATAAGTTCTCATCATGTGAAGAGCCTTGGAAAAGCTACAGCTGCTGAAGCTCAGAAAGACATCTGACTTGACACCTTCTATGAATCGTGGTGTCCAGGAATGAACTGCAATCAGCAAATACATACGAAGCACACTGGTACTCCAGCACGCACGCCCCAGAGTCCAGGAGAAAAGTGCGGCCAGGAGATCAGCCTTCTGAGGTGTTAATGCACTGCTTCCCTTCCCAGGGTGCTGTGAAATGGCTTTCTCTCCCTCAAAAAAATAACACAATTATCAGATTTCATCGAGACCCAGATGGAAGAAGATGAGTCTACACGGGATGATGGCCGCATATCGAGTTCCACAGAGAACCAGCTTGATGGAATTGGGGCCTCCCTGTGTCTGGCAAGATGGCCAACCCAGAGAATGCAGAGGTCAGTAGCCCAATAATAATGACACATCTATCCTTGGATGAAACCTGGGACTTGGATATTCTCTCTGTCCACCTAATTATCAATTTGTATAACCTGATCACACAGTAGAAATGTAATATGCATGTGCATGTATGTGCATGTGTGAGTTTATGAAACCTAAGATTTGCTTATGTATAGCAAACAAAATCACCTTAGTACATGTCTAAGCGAACCATGGAGTATTTTTTCCTAAAGAGGTTAGAAAGCTTCATTGTTTCAAAGTATAAATACAATTTCTTAGGGCCAATTGTTGGACTAAAAATGACTTTTTGCTCTTCTATGCATGTGTGCATGCTAAGTCGCTTTAACGTATGTCCAACTCTGTGTGACCCTACAGAATGCAGCCCGCCAGGCTCCTGTCCATGGGATTCTCCAGGTAAGAATACTGGAGTGGGTTGCCATGCCCTCCTCCAACACATATTACTTAATCTCTCACTCTGGCGCTTACAGGGAAATGTTAATAAGGCTTTCAAAACTTATAACCGAGCAGCTCCAAGGGACACAGGGCCAAAAGGTGGGTAATGTTTTGTCTAATATTTCATAGTGTCTTGTAATAGCTGTTGGTCTTCAGTGACATCTGGGTTCATGAAATATTCAAAAAAGTTCCTATGCACAGTGGAAATTTCCTCTTTCTGGCATCTATCTATTTTTTATTTTATTTTTATTAACAAGTATTAAAACATTTCAAATGTCATGTAGATTGCAAGAGATGTCTTGAATCAATAAATATTCAATCAACAAATATATTTTACTTGAGGGTTTGTAAGCTTGACTTACAACTTTTTAATTATTTTTGTAGTAAGAATACTCAACATAGGGTCTACCCTCTTAGCGAGTTTTAAGTACATTATTATTAGCTATCAGCGCTAACAATGTATTTAGACCATTATCTCCACACTTCCCCTACCCTCAGCCCCCTGGGAATCACCATTCTATCCCTGTTTCTATGAGTCTGAGACCATACAGTATGTGTCCTTCCGGCCGGCTTATTTTATTTAGCATAGTATTCTCCAGGTTCATCCATGTACAGCTGGAAGGATATCCTCACTTTTAGACTGAATAATATTCTATTGTGTGCATATATACATTATCCTTATCCATCAGTCTGCTTAAGGATACTTGAGTTGTTTTCATATCTTGGCTATGGTCAATACTGATGCAATGAACATAGGGGTGCAGGTATCTCTTTGAGATACTGACTTCAGTTCTTCACATAAACACCCAGAAGTGGGATTGAAGGATCATATGGTAGTTATATTTTAATGCTGTGAGGAACCTCCATACCACTTTTCCTAATGGATGTACCAGTTTAATACCATCATTAGCGTATCAGGACGCCCTTTTCTCCACATCCTCTTCAACACATCATCATTTGTTTTTTAAATAACAGCTGTCCTGACAGATGTGAGGGGACATCTCACTGTGGTTTGGATCTGCATCCCCTGATGATATGAGGACATATCCTTGGAAAAGTGGGCTGACTTGCCAAAGTTCTAAGTCACTAAGTAGTTAAATCAGGTATTAAAACAAGGTTGGTGAACTCCAAAGGCTGGCTTTTGATCAATAACCCCATATTTTTGTGGTTTTTTTTTAAAGGCAAAATCTTTTTTTAAAAGGGTACAACTGGAAAGATTAATACTTTTGAGACGTACGGAGTGAAATTCATCCAAGAACAACTAAATTCAATATTCTTAAATATTTTAGAATACAATGCTTTAAGATTCAAGCCAGACTCAAATATTTATTAACCAGTTACCCAAGTGCTTCACAGGTCCCAAACTGTCTACAACCATAAGACTGGAAATTTCACTTTGCAATGAAATTAGATTGAACTACTAACATAGTGAGAGATTTCATACATTAGTATAACAGAGAATTTAAGTCAAAAATCATCTCTATACTAATTAGTGATATGAATCTTTGGAGACAAGGTGACATATTAAAGATCAACTAATTTTTCTCCCCAATTACACTTCTCTCAAGAAACAAGAAAAACCACAGGAGCTCTAGAAAAGAAGGTGTGTCTGCCTCAGTCTCTCAAGCATATCTGACTCTTTGTGACCTCATGACTGTAGTCTGCCAGGCTCCTCCATCCATTGTATTTCCCAAGCAAGAATTCTGGAGTGGGTTGCCATTTTTTCCTCCAGGGGATCTTCCTGACTCAGGAATCAAATCCACATCTCTTGCGTCTCCTGCATTGGCAGGCAGATTCTTTATCACTGCATCACCTGGGAATGCCTTGAAGCATAGAATATTTTCCCCCAATTTCAGGTGTTTGAAATTTGCTCATTTCTCTGGAATCACCTTCAGATGCTTTACTTAGAGACAGAAAGTACGTTTTCTTCTTTTCCCTGTGCAAAACCACGGGAAGTTGTAAAATCAAGTTCATGTGGGCATCCGACATGCCATAACAAGGAGAAGCTATGTAAAATCCCTAGGGTTCGCCACAGAAAATAGGGACAAGCCAGAATATTAGTTAGTGCCAAGGCCATAGATGCAATGAAGTAGTGTGATACAAGACGAAAGGCTAAATCTAAGAGTCTGAAGTAAGGTCAGTATTAAATGAACACAGAGGCCTACCTAGAACCAGGGATAACCCAAAGTGAGTAGTTTCTGAAAGTTCTTAAGGTAGGGTATCTCTTCCTTCTAGACCTGAGTTCGTGTGAAGACGGGATAATTTTAGAATAGTTGATAAAATCTAATATTTGTTGAGAAATAGGAAATAGACTATATCACACCGTAAGTTTTCAGATCCATGTTTGCTGAATTTTCAAATTTAGTCATATCCTACCTATATTGTCATTACTGCTACGGTTGTCTATGGAAATCTAGAAACTCTTTTATATCCAACACCCTTAGGGTACTTGGAATTTTCTTATAAACTCCAGACATTTCCATAATACTATTTCAGACACCATAGCTTCTGGCACACATGCTCTGCAAGACACCCTTACCCCGGCGCACAGCTTCTCTCGCGCACCCCTGGAAATCCACCAGAAATAACCAACAGGACAGGCGGTCTACAAGCCGCTTCTAAGATATACATCCACTGCATCTTTTGCGTGCTTTATACTTTGATGAGTATGCATAAAGTACAATATATGAAGGTCTGTTCAATAGGTCAAGTATTGACTGTGAGTCATAGCAAGCAAGCACTAAATCTATCCCAATCACTTTTCTGCCTAACTCAATGGGCATTGGTTATTTTAAAACAAGAATCAAGAAGAGTGACAGATTTCAATGCTATTGCTAGGAATATACATTACTACAAAAAACACCCATGTTATACTTGACCCTGTGTCTTAGAAGGCAGAAAATCAATATCCTTATATCCCTACTGGGATTAAATTCTCTTCTTGGAATATGCTAATTAAAAGTCAATGAGAGTGCTAACATTTTCTGCATAACTAATATGAATTTATAAAAGGCAAAATAAATTATGAGGAACAAGCACGTTTGTTGGAACGTTAGTACCAAATTGTACCCCTGACACAAGAGTTGCTTACTGCAACCCCAGAAGCCAAACTACGTCAGGCTGCTCTCTGTTTTTGTGTTACTATTACCTACTAATTATAAAGCGATAATGTGCTGCACACAAGAATTGCTTACTGCAACCCAAGAAGCCAAACTACGTCAGGTTGCTCTCTGTTTTTGCGTTACTATTACCTATTAATTATAAAGCGATAATGTGTATGCATGTATTTAAAACACACAAGCTCAAATTGTGGAGGACTGTGAGGTGCCTTTGTCCCTGGACAATGTTAGGTAGAAAAGCAATTTAAAGCAGTAGAATGCATTCTTTAATGTCAGTACAGCTTTCAGTGTGACTTAAACTTAATGATTTCTGAGGGGAGAAATAAATGGGTTGAGCTCCATCAGATGTCTACTCAATTTCACACTGTAGATAGTGTTTTAAGAGAAAATTTACCATGGAAGTTAGAAAAGTAATTACTCTGCAACTACAGAACTATTGTCTTTTTTAAAGATGCATATATAATTTGGCCTTGGCCTCAGAGAAAAGCTGTCACAATACTAGGGGAAAGATCCATCAGTACAGAAATACCCAGGTCTAGAAGAAATGGAAAAAAATTAAGATATGCTAAATGAAGTACAAAAGATTGTCATATGTGATTTTTAAAAACTAGAGATTTATGACATAAAATGAAAATCCAAACAATGCATCTTGGTCTTTCTTAGCTATTCCCAACTGATCAATACTCTTGATGCATTTTTTTTTAAATTATTTTAAAAAATAGTCTCATAGATCAACCACACAGCCAAGTGCCTTTTCTAAAGGAAATATGTTCAACACTTTCAGCAACACTATCCTTACCAACTTCTGCACCAGTTCAGTTATCTTTATTTTTTAGTAGAGTTGACTGAGAATCTTTCTTCCTTTATACTGCAGCTTTGAAAGACTGTAGTTTTCACCCTCTAAACACTAGTTCTCGCATGCAATTTGAAGCTGCATACATTTTCCTCTTGAGAAATTTATGCGACTCAACCTTGATTTTTTTTTCCCTTCCTTCAAAACAGCAATTTATGAACAAATTAAATTGGTTCTAATGCATTCAACAAAACAAGTGAATTGAAGCTCTAGTAGCACTGTGCTCAATTCTGAGCAACAAACATAAGAAATGAACAAAAGAGACAAACATCCTTGCCGGCAAAAAAGCTTAGATATACTTCTATATATATACAGTTTCCCTTTCCATTTGGGTGACTACAGCTGGGATAGGATGGTGTGTCTGTGTCTAAAAAGTCTACCCGACTTATTAAGAAAGCCTTGTCATTGTAGGCTCGGTCCTCCCTGGAAAATGCATTCCACGTGATTCCAAATCACAAGGTAACAACATAGAAAAGGGAAAATAAAAACCCTAACCAAAAACAAAACCTGCACTCTCAATGAACTATTTTAAAAGAATTTTAAATTTCTATATTCAACTGCAAATTGTGAGATGTAATTAAAAAGTGAACATGTGAAAATATTAGACAGAAGGTAGATATCTACACTTTAAATACTATATATGCCCCACGACAGTACTACAGTCTCTAAAATATTGTGCCTGTTCTTTCTTTACAGCTCATATTGAATTGGCCGGTCACTCTGTCTGATCGCTCTGCCTCGCAAATCCGTCATCCAGCTGATAGCAGCTGGAGAAAGGGCTTGTCGGGTCAGAATCTGAGCGCTCTCCCCTGTCCTGAGCTGCTTCCCTTCATCACCTCTTTTCCTGGAGAGTAACAGCCAGAGGGGTTTCGCAGGTGGTGCTAGTGGTAAAGAACCCACCCGCCAATGCAGGAGACATAAGAGATGCAGGTTCCGTCCCTGGGTGGGAAGATCCCCTGGAAGAGGGCATGGTAATCCACTCCAGTATTCTTGCCTGGAGGATCCCATGGACAGAGGAGCCCGACAGACAGAGTGGCGAACCTCCAGAGACGGTCCTCTTGCCAGGCGATTACTTATTTTTGCATGGGGAAGGGGGCCTTCTCTGATTTAGGGAGTGACGAAAAAGGGCTGGGGTATTCATTTAGACTTGGACTGAAAGCTTCTAGGCTTTCAGTTTTCAATTGTCAACATACCGCCTTTTGCCTGAATTTATTCTTTCTATTTGCATTTTGCCCCTTCCCCCTTTCTTAATCATTTTGCTACCAGGATCCACAAAGTTTTGCTTTCTATTATGTAACACTTGATAATTTAATTGATTTTCACTAATCAGGACTTGCATAGTTTCCCTGCCTTTTTTTTTTTTCCCAGACTCTCAAGTTCTATGCATCAAATATCCTGACGTAAATAAGGAAGAAATCTTTGTTACCTAGTTCAGCTTTTCAATTTTATACACAGGGAAAAACGGACACAAAGGTAAAAGTGAGTGTGGAAGGTGTGTGTGTGTCTGTATTAGTCACTCAGTTGTTCTGACTCTGTGATCCCTTGGACTGCAGCCCGCCAGGCTCCTCCGTCCATGGAATTCTCCAGACAAGAATACTGGAGTGGGTTGCCATTCCCTTCTCTAGGGGATCTTCCAGACCCAGGGATCAAACACAGGTTTCCTGCATTGCAGGCAGATTCTTTACCATCTGAGCCACCAGAAGTAAATAAAATGAAAGCAAAGACCAGCCCCCTCTTCCCCTCCAGGAAGGGAGACTCCCAGGCTGACTCCGCTACACTGCTCAGGCAGAGGAGGCTGCACAGGGGCTGCTAGAACTCCTTCAGGAACCGCGCTTAAGGGATAAATGGACGGAACTCCTTCAGGAACCGCGCTTAAGGGATAAATGGACGGAACTCCTTCAGGAACCGCGCTTAAGGGATAAATGGACGGAACTCCTTCAGGAACCGCGCTTAAGGGATAAATGGACGGAACTCCTTCAGGAACCGCGCTTAAGGGATAAATGGACGGAGTACCAATTTTCAACAGAACAGAAAAACGTTTTCACTTGTGTGAAATATGAAGGGACTTACTACAATATTTAAGGACACTTACAAAATGTAGTTGTGTGTGTGTGTGTGTTGGTCTTGACTCTGTGTGTGTGTGTGTGTGTGTGTGTGTGTGTGTGTGTGTGTGGTCTTGGCTCTTTTGAGATCAGTTCTCCTTCCTGAACAGTAGCTTAAGTCTGTATCCCAAAGGACTTCCTTCATTGCCCCAAGGCCAGGTCCCAGACAAGCAGGAACAGCTCCCACCCCCCAGAACCTGCTGAAGTTACTCAGATTAGCCAATCCCAAGCCAGCCTTCCTGCCTTCCCTGCCCCCTTTTCCCCATGAAATCAAAGTGAAAGTATTAGTGTCTGACTCTTTGTGACCCCATGGACTGTAGCCCACCAGGATCCTCTATTCATAGGGTTCTCCAGGCCGGAATACTGGAGTGGACTGTCATTCCCTTTTCCAGGGGATCTTTCTGACCCACGGATCAAACCTGGGTCGCATGTTCTTTACTGTCTGAGCTACCAGGGAAGCCCATAGTTTGCCTAATTCCTCACAAATAAAGAATGTCAGTTTTGCAATAACTTTTTTCTAGACTATTTCATAGCCTCTGGGCTGATCATGCCATCTGGTGGACAAATTAAATAAATGCAAGGAAGATTTCTTGGTACCTGTAGCAATGGCACCCCACTCCAGTACTCTTGCCTGGAAAATCCCATGGACGGAGGAGCCTGGAAGGCTGCACTCCATGGGGTCGCTGAGGGTCGGGCACGACTGAGCGACTTCACTTTCACTTTTCACTTTCATGCATTGGAGAAGGAAATGGCAACCCACTCCAGTGTTCTTGCCTGGAGAATCCCAGGGACGGGGGAGCCTGGTGGGCTGCCGTCTATGGGGTCACACAGAGTCAGACACGACTGAAGCGACTTATCAGCAGTAGCAGCAGCAGTATGTGTGTGTGGTCTGTAAGGAAAGTAGTAAAGGGATGGTATTAAGTCTAGTAAATAAAGTAGCATATTCAATTCAAACTATAAAAAGATCAGTTTCTAAGTAGTGGCATTCAGTTCAGTGCAGCTCAGTTTAGTACAGTTCAGTAGCTCAGTCGTGTCCGACTCTTTGTGACCCCATGGACTGCAGCACACCAGGCCTCCTTGTCCTGACCAACTCCCAGAGTTTACCCAAACTCATGTCCATTGAGTTGGTGATGCCATCCAACCATCTCATCCTCTGTCATCCCCTTCTCCTCCTGCCTTCAATCTTTCCCAGCATCAGGGTCTTTTCCAATGAGTCAGTTCTTCTCATCAGGTGGCCAAAGTATTGGAGTTTCAGCTTGAACATCAGTCCTTCCAATGAACACCCAGGACTGATCTTTAGGACGGACTGGTTGGATCTCCTTGCAGTCCAAGGGACTCTCAAGAGTCTTCTCCAACACCACAGTTCAAAGCATCAATTCTTTGGCACTCAGCTTTCTTTATAGTCCAATTCTCACGTCCATACATGACTACTGGAAAAATCATAGCTCTGACTAGACGGACCTTTTTGGCAATGTAACGTCTCTGCTTTTTAATATGCTGTCTATGTTGGTCATAATTTTTCTTCCAAGGAACAAACATCTTTTAATTTCATGGCTGCAGTCACCATCTGCAGTGATTTTGGAGCCCCCCAAAAATAGTCTGTCACTGTTTCCATTGCTTCCCCATCTATTTGCCATGAAGTGATGGGACCAGATGCCATAATCTTAGTTGCGAACTCACCCCAAATATATCTAACAAGTTCTACTAAGTAGTGCCAAACCCCTATTGGTCAGTTTTCAGGATAAACTTAAGAAAACTGCATTAACTGCTGAGTCTCATTTAATTTACATTCATAATATCAGTTAATTTTCACAAGAGAAGATTACAAGGAGTATATTAATAGTCTCATTTTTTAATGAGAAATAAAATCCTATGGCTTGAAACAAATTGGGCATTCCACAGCAGGTAATTGTTCTGGCTTATCAACCCTTTGAATATTATTTCATTTATTGGAATTTTGGTTAAATGGTACACAAAAACCCATGCTCTTCTGTTTCTTTTGAAATTCTTAGAATCCATTGTACATACATAGAACTTCTGCAAACAAAGACACCATGCAATCATACATGACTTCCATTTGAACATAAGCTACAATAAGAAGCCAATATGAAGGTTACTAGGGGAAAAGGCGCCATCTTGTGGAAAAGGAAGATAAAGGGAAGAATGAGAAACTGCTGCTGGCTTTGGCCCGAGCAGGGCTTTTGAGACCACGGGATGGAAGGAAACTGCGCTGTGGCGTCTTCGTCTCCATCCCCTCAGGGTGTGGGTCTTTGCATGTTTTGGCTAAGAGTCCACAGATATGTCTTTTCCAAATTTATTTTTCACTGTCTGCGGTGTTTCTTCTCATTCTTTTTAGCTATAGAGTAAAAGTTCTTTACCAAGTTGAGTAAGTTGCCCTGTGTTCGTAGTTTGTGGAGTGTTTCTATCATGAATAAATGTTGGCTTTTGTCAAATACTCTTTCTGCATCTTTTGATATGATCATAAGATTTTTCTTCTTAAGCCTGGTGATATGACAGATGACATTAATTGGTTTTCCAATGTTGAATCAACCAAATGCTCTAGAGCTTCAAAAATAAATCTATTTTGTGCTTCTGTAGACTAAAGAACAGATTTAATCAGTCAGATGGGAAGATTACATTTAGGACATTGTGGCTATTGCTGATTAGATCGTCTGTAGTCACAGACAATCTAATTGTTAAGGTTAAAAGAATTTTAAGATGAAACCCCATAAATACATAGATTTTAAGATGAAATCCCATAAATACATAAATACATATGGCTGAATTTTACCTAGACTTGACACTCCAATTTTGTTAATTATTTAACTTGAAAGTTAAAATCTAAGTGATTTAATTAACATAAAATTGTTTTCTAAAGAAAACCCCAAGATTGATTTCATTCACACATTTCGTTTTACGTTTAAAGTGCTTTCTTTTTGTATTTTTTACATGCAGAAATATACACTGTATTTTCAACATAGGACATGCTTTTTCCCTACCTGCTCTTCACTGATAAGAAATTTACTGGCTGTAGTGGCCTTGTTCTCCGCTTTTCAGTGTTGCTGATTGACGACGTTGCCCTGCTCACTTCAGCCTCTGGCCCGCCATCTCCTTGAGACCTAACACCATGCCTTCAATTAAGTTGCAGAGCTCTGATGGAGAGATATTCGAAGTTGATGTTGAAATTGCAAAACAATCTGTGACCATCAAGACTATGTTGGAAGATTTGGGAATGGATGATGAAGGAGATGATGATCCAGTCCCCTTGCCAAATGTTAATGCAGCAATATTGAAAAAGGTCATTCAGTGGTGCACCCACCACAAGGATGATCCTCCTCCTCCTGAGGATGATGAGAACAAAGAAAAACGAACAGATGATATACCTGTTTGGGATCAAGAATTCCTGAAAGTTGACCAAGGAACACTCTTTGAACTTATATTGGCAGCAAACTACTTAGACATCAAAGGTTTGCTTGATGTTACCTGCAAGACTGTTGCTATTATGATCAAGGGCAAAACTCCTGAGGAGATTCGAAAGACATTCAATATCAAAAATGATTTTACTGAAGAAGAGGAAGCCCAGGTACGAAAAGAGAACCAGTGGTGTGAGGAGAAGTGAAATTTCGTGTCTAACGCTGTAACACTGTAAGGATTATTCCAAATACTAGTTGCACTGCTTTGTTTATAATTGTTAATATTAGAAAAAGAGTCAACAAATGCAGCAGCAAGTCAATTGTATCAGCAGAATGTTGTCCTCATTGCATGTGTAGTTTCAGTACAGTTCCCAAACTTAAGGCCCAGTTTCTTCTAGTGTGATTGAAAGTTTCTTTTCTTTGCTCTGAATAAAATTGAACTGTGGGTTCCCTATAGAAAGCGGCATTTTGGGCTTTCCCTTTTTGTAAAGCAATTTCTGCCTAGTTTATCGTCCAGTTAATTTTAGTTCAGTAACTTTTAAAGTTGGTGTTGTAAATAAAGCAACTTGCAAAAAACCTTCTGAAATAGAATTTAAAAAAAAAAGAAATTTACTGTAAATTATCTCCTTCCTTGAAACAAAATATTTTGTTTCAATTTATGAATCAACCTAAGGAAAGATTTGATTGGAATTATAATAATCTGTTTCAAATTTCAACGGACAAGGATTGAACAAATGATGTTTTCAACCAAGGAGTATTCTTTATATTTCATGTTTTTCCATATCTTTTTTCCCCTCAAAATTTCTGATCAAATTTATTCAAAATTTTTTTCTCAAATTCCTACAAAATGCAATGCCGTTGTCAATAATTCGCTTCCTAGTGGACTCTTCTCATGTGGCCCCTGAGAGTAACTGCTGCAGTCGTAACTGGTGGAGGCACTGGAATTCCGAAATGCTTTCATTCGTTTAAGTTCATACCTACTCTGTACTTCTTTTTTTTTTTTTTTTGCTATTATTGAAAACTGTTCCACTTCCCAAATCTCTTATTCAAGAAACAGAATCACAATTCCTTCTATTCATCCAGTCCATTCATCTATATCCTTCAGAGTCCTCATTTGCACACATCGCAGCCTAGTCAGCTGAGATTCAAGACCACCGATTTAAGAAGATCTTCACAATGGCCTTCCCCACCCTTTTGTCTTTCTTCTGAAATCATAGCACAATTTTAACCAAGGATGAGAACTTGAGAAAATAAGAAATAAAAAGAAAAGAAAGGAAAAAGATTTCATTAGACAAACTTGCTCTCGACTCAGTCCGAAAGAGTGGGAAAAATAACATTGAAAATATTCTAAGCAACAAAAGCTGGTGTCGGTCCCTGAGTTAGATGCACCACAGTAGACACGCCAGTGCCCCCCTAACCCCCTCCCGTTCCACTTCGGCGTGCCCTGGGTCTCACTCTTTGTTGCAGCACCTACTCCCTAGAGGAGGAAACGCCAACCCACTCCATTATTATAAAAACCGTCCACTTTTGCCTTGAGTGGGACTAGGGGTCTACATTTCAGCAGAATTTTTATTTTTATTTGGGCATTTTCAATTCTGTGCTCCTCTCTAGGGATACTGTTTTCCTGATCTTGAGTAATCTTCTTATCTCTTCCCCATATTCCATCCTGGGACTCTTTTCATCTTTTTTTTAATGAATTCACGGTGAATACTTGACTCCTTTCTTTCAAACAACAAATTCAGTTTTGAACTGTATGTTATGAGCAGTGACCACCGTGTTACTTAATCCAATGACTCTTCTTTAGCCCTCATCGTATACGATCTCTTAGGAGCTCGGAACACTTTGACAGCTCCATTGTCCTAGAAGCACTTTCCTCCCTTAGCTTCAATGACATCACACCCTTCTGCTTTCCACTGTATCTCTCTTGCTATTTCTTATCCTCTGTTGGCTCAGGCGTCACCTGATCTTTGATGTCAGAGGTCTTCAAGAATCAGATCAAGACTCTTATTTTTTTCCCTATTAATTTTTATTTAAAGATTCTTCAAATCTACTATAAAGAAAAAAGTATAGTAATAAGTTAATGGTTCAAGTTGGTTAGCTTTTAATTTATTTCTTCCTCTGCTGCACTTGTGGTTTAAGTGTGTTGAAGAAAAACTGGACGCACTGATACCAGCAACACCCAAAGCAAGTGGTTCTGACAGGTGACTCTGATGAGCTCAAGGGGGCAGGGTCTGTAGATGCAGGTTCAGAGTCCAGTCTGGAGACTGTGCTGGCGAAGTTCACTTCTGCCAGCTCTCAGATCTCCACAAGACGTGCTCTCTGCAGAACTGCTCTGAAGGACTCCTCAGCCCGTTGCCACTGTAAGTGCATTGACCTGGGCAGTCCTCCCCAACAAGAAAGTCCTTTCCCAACTAAGCCAAGAAAATGAAGCTTTGGAAATGAGCTGCGAGTGGAGAAGCAACTTCAAGTCAAATGGAAAATACATCTCTTGGATGCTCTGTGATCAGTGTTTTTAATAATGAAACTTACAGGAACTTAAAAAAATAAGAAAATAAAAAGATTTCATTAGACAAACTTGCTCTCAACTCAGTCCGAAAGAATAGGAAAAATAACATTGAAAATATTCTAAGCAGCAAAAGCTGGTGTCCATCCCTGAGTTAGATGCACCATAGTAGACACTGCCAGTGCCCCCGCTAAACCCCCTCACCTTCCACTTCGGCGTGCCCTGGGTCTCACTCCTTGTTGTCAGCACCTATTCCCTAGAGGAGGAAATGCCAACCCACTCCATTATTCTTGCATGGAAAATTCCAAGCAAGAAGAGCCTGGGGGGCTCCAGTCCAAGGGGTTGAAAAGACTCATGCTGAGCACTCAGTACACCTCTGCCTGAGGGGCTCATCTCGCTGCTGGAGCCTGACTAGCGTGCACACATCAGAGGTCCTGGGGAATTAACATTCTAGGGACAGCCCTCAGTCCCTGATTGTTGATTTCGATTGTGTCCCAGTGGGGTTAAATTAAGGTCTGTTTGCTCACAGTGGTGGCTGGCTCGCTGAGAGATCTTTTATTGGCTGCCTCCCCCACAGCCCTGTAGGCGTTGCCTTCACTTCCCATATAAATTCAAATACTGTTCTCAGAGTGTATTTCTGGACAGATATAAATTATATGATCTATAATGTTGCCTGCATGGCTTTAAAAATATTTATGCTCATTTAGTACAATCATGCATCTTCTCACATCTTTAGATCATTCTTTAAATCTGTAAAAGTTATAAATTAAATATCCTTATTAGAGTCCCCTTAGACACCCTAAATAAATTCTCTCCTGTAAATAATTAATATGCTTTTTGCTTTGATTTCCTTGGAAGGAAAAGCAACATAAACTGAACTATACTTTTTCTATGGATAAACAACCAAAACCAAATTTATGTCTTCTACTATAATTTAATATTACAGAACATAAGAGATTACAATATTGAGCAGTGTCATTTAAATAAGGCAAATATAGTATAAAACAGCATAAAGAGCAGTGGAAAGACCAATAGAAAAGAATAGAGAACTCACTGCTTACCCACATTAAGGAATGTATTAGATTTCTTCTTTGTTTTACATTTAAAATCAGTCACTGTATTAATGGGCATCTGAGTTTAGGTGAGGAACTATCCATACCATATTGAGATGACTTGGATAAATGGCTACTCAAATGGCACGTTCTGATTTTAGTCTAGAAAAGAGGTTGGCAAACTCTGGCCTCTGGGCCAAATTCAGCTTACCAGCTATTTTTGTCAACAAAGTTTTATTGGAACACAGCTACGCCCATTTGTTTGCATGTTGTCTCTGATGTTTTCACGTTACAGCAGGAGGATGGAGTATTGTGACTGAGACCATGTGGTCCTCAAAGTCCAACAGATCACTTCCATAGTTTTATATGAAAAACTAGCAAACTAATAGTAGAACATCCATGCATCCAAACCTGCTTACCATTCTTTCATTCTTTATCTTCTTTTTTTATGTAAAGAACAAGCTTACTTTTATATTTAATGTGTACAAATTCATATTTCAATACAATGGGTAAAATAACTTTGGAAAACTTGCATTTACCATGATTTATGAGCCAGTTGGACTCTTCATTTCTTTAAGGAGACTTACCATTGGGCCTCCCTGATGGCTCAGTGGTAAATAATCCGCCTTCAACGTAGGAGTCACAGGAGACGAAGATTGGATCCATGGGTGGGGAAGATCTCCTGGAGGAGGGCATGGAAACCCACTCCAGTATTCTTGCCTGGAGAATCCCATGGACTGAACAGCCTGCCAGGCGATAGTCCACAGGGTCGTAAAGAGTCAGACAGGACTGAAGCGGCTCAGCACACAGGCATGCACCTCCCACTGCTCCTAACTTTTCAGTCACCTAGTACAATATCAGCAAATAAAACAGTGCTTTGTCTTTGAAACAATGCCTTACTCCAATCAAAGGCATTTTTGAAATGTTTTATAGTGGTTGAAAATGTAAACAAATAGAGTTTCTGATAACATCATTTTGAACTATTAGAAATTTAAGTAATAGCCCATATCAAGTTATACTTGATATTTTTATTCAGACATTGTTTTGCTTTTTATACAAAATGCCTGGTTTTACACTGATGGAATGTTATTTTCATCCACATAGAATTAAACGCATTTTTTCAGCTGTAATTATCTCCTAACCTGGTTGCCACAGTTTTCAAGCACATCTATCTTGTCAATTTCATGGCCCTTAGAGTAGGACTCGGCATTGGTAAAAAGAGAATATTTTGGTTTTATTTGTTCAAATAGGTTATTAAATAACTTTTAACTGATTTAAGGAATTATTGTGCTCACAATCAAGCTCTTATACCAGCTGAACTTTCTTAGCTACATGATTAAGGAAGTATTTTTTGCTATTATCTGGTATAATTTTATACATTGCTTAGTCACTTATAGAGACAAATTAAAAGTTAAAGTCTTAGATTTTATATCTAATTCAGGAATACACTGTCTATGGATGTGTGGTTTTGTATTGAGAGATCTTTATACATCAGCATTTTATAATAAAATATTAATAATTATATTTCAAAAAATTTTAAGTAAAAAATTTCCTGAAAGATAACTTAGCCATTTTATCATGACCATCTAACAGAGCCTTTTGAAAAGTTGCTATGACTTTTTTAATAGTCTTAAATATTAAAATGTGCTTTAAAGAAATGTTTAGTAAGCTTACTCCATGACATTTCAAAGGCATGGTTCCCAGGTCTTTGCAAAAGACATTCTTAGACTGTAAAAATGGCAAGAAGTTTTAAAAAGATTTATATTCAAAGGGTTCGTCGACAAATTTGCAATTACAAATTTTCTAAAATGAATATTTTCAGAGAAGGAAAGTCAGGGTCTGACTGAGCATCAGGAAGAAGTCTATCTAAAGTTTAGTCTCACTGAGGGAAACTTCAGACAGCTTCGTCAGGTATAAGGTATCGTGGATGCTGGCCCCTTCCAGGTGTGAGAGTTCTTTGTGAATGCCTTCTCAGTGTGAATTCTCAGAGCTCTACAATCGGCCAGAATAACTGAGTGACTTGTAGCAAGTTTTCTGGCATCAAAGAGTAGAACTTCTACCCTGGAAGATCAAGTTTCTCTTTTTGCTATCCCCTTTGTCCTCTGTCCCCAAAACGGGAATTAAAGGTACAGTCACTGCATTTGAAAACTTGAGGGACTCCCTTGGTGGCCGTGATTAAGACTCCATCCACTATAAGGGATTCCCTCGTAGCTCAGTCGGTGAAGAATCTGCCTACAATGCAGGAGACCCAGGTTCGATTCCTGGAAGATCCTGTGGAGAAGGAAATGACAACCCACCCTGTATTCTGGCCTGAAGAATTCCATGGACAGAGGAGTCCAGTGGGCTACAGCCCATGGACTCGCAAGATTTGGACACGACTTAGTGACTAAACCACCACCACCCCTACAAGGGGCTCAGGTTCCATCCCTGGTCAGGGAACCAAGATCCTGTGTGCTGTGAAGCACAACTCCCCGCTCCCCCCATTTTTTAATATAAATGCAAAGTAAATAAAAATAAAAACTTGATCTGTTTTGTTAAGCTCTGACTTTGATTCTTCAATATTTGATGTCCCAATACAAAAGTCAAGTGTGATTGCCTTGCCTTTTGCTGACATCTGCTGGCACCTTCATGAAACTATACTCCTTTGCCTTTTTTAATATTTTTTTTAAAGTCCTGGAAAAAAGACAGCCAGGTGTCCACTCTCAGGCCTGACAGAGTAACTCCAGTAACCTAAGTGCCTGTCCACACAAAGCTCAGCGCTCTATCAATGAAGATGACAGGGAAGCTGCTCAGTGCTCTGCAGTGCCGGGAGCCGGCATATTGCATATTGAGTGCATATTGCATATTGCATATTGAGTGCAGCACTTTCCACAGCATCATCTTTCAGGATCTGGAATAGCTCAACTGGAATTCTATCACTGCCGGGAGCCAGCGTGAGGAACTCCGCCCATGACAAAGGTCATGAGGAAGGAGGCTCGGCATACGCAAAGGCCGGATCGAGCCTCAGGAGTTCCCCTGGAAATCCTCGAGCATCTACCCCCAAAACCAGAGTCTGCCTACTTTCTGCTTTGTGCTTTCACCTACACCTCTGACTTTACAGGGGGCTGTCCCCCACTACCTCTCTCTGAAAAAGAGTTAGCTTACAGCTCCAGTTAATAATTCCTGGGTGTGACAGTGTTTCAACCTACAAACTCCTTTGGAAATCCTCTAGCCTGCCTGAATAGGTTTTTCCGGCCACATGTGATTGTTCAGAGCCTCCCAACTGTGAGAGGCAGGAGATGTTCTAAACTTTATAAACACAGATTCTTTTGAGTAGTTAAAAGATTGATTAGAAATTGTATTGGTGAAGGGATTTTCACTTGTTGGGCCAATGTTTGCTGCTAAGTTTCCATATCCCTTACCTGCTGTGTCCCTGGCAGTGTATTGATTAATATAATTGGTGTAAGTGTTTGTAACCTGGGACCCTTGAGTTAATTCTTTTTCTTGTTATAGCCCACTGCACCTTTGCTCTGTAGGAATGCAACTTTATCTAATGCTTTTGGAGGGTGGCATCTGACCAATCACCTTTAGAGAAAAATAAGTTTTCTGAAGAAAGGGTCTTAAAGTGTTAACAGGCCTCCGGGCCAGAAGATGATGCAAATCACCTAAGCTTTTGCATATGATAAGTTTGCAGGAAGAAAGCCTGGCTTACTGCATGACTCTACCCCTTCCCCCATTATCCTCTATGCATAACTTAAGGTATAAAAACTACTTTGGAAAATAAAGTGCGGGCCTTATTCACCGGAACTTGGTCTCACCATGTCGTTCTTTCTCTTACCTTCTGGCTGAATTATTCAGCCTCTTTTCTCCACTGAATTTCCCTACTGAGCTATCCTCATTCTATTACTCTTTATATCCTTAATTAACGTTTAATTAAGCAATTGTTTCCTGATCTTCGCCTACGCCGTCTCTCCTTCGAATACCCTGGATCAGCCAGGGCTGGTCCCCGGCACTGCAGGGACCTAAAAGGAAGAAAATCCCCAAAGAGGGGTGTGTGTATACATGTGGCAGACTCACTTCGCTGTATAGTACAGACTATCACAGCATTGGAAGTCGACTAAAGCCCAGCAGCAATTAATTAAAACAACCCCCCCAAAAAAGGATGACAGAATCTATTCTCCTTATACCTCCAAGACAAGGAATTCAAATCCACCTGTGAGGATTTCAGTTTGGAATGAAAAATATTTGAACCAGAGCTGAGTTCACTGTCTCAGTTTTAAGGGATACAATCTGAAAAAAAAGTTCAGAGCCCATGATCTGCTTGGCCAACCATCCTACCCCTGGTGGGGATCCCAGGCCACCCTCTGAGTGAAGCAGGCAGGGAGCGTCATGGGCAAAATGCTTCCGCTTTGTGGCCACGAGGGGCAGCGATGACGTTCTGAGAGGCCCGGTGATGGAGAGGGGAGGTCCAGGATGGCGAGTCAGTGCTGGAGAGGATAGAAAGGTGTGGACTGTGTCACACAGTGCAAAGAAAATGTAGCTGGAAAGGTTACCCTGAAGTCCCGTTGCCTTTTCCAAACGCGTGAGTGGGGCAGACACAGTGAGTGAGCAGCCGTGCTGTCCGCTCCTTTCCTGTGGTCTAGTTCCGCCCTGTGCCTAGTTCCAACTCACCAGACTAAATGACCACGTTGAGACCTGCCTGGAAGGCAGCAAGAGATCACTACTCTTATTAAAAAACGACTGAAGCAGAAGTATTGTTTCGTATCTTTTTTAAACCCCCCTCTCTTTAAAATACTTCTATTTCTTTATTTCTTTGGCTGTGCCAGGCCTTAGGTTCTGCATGTGGGATCTGGTTCCACAACCAGGAATCAAACCGATGCCCCTGCACTGGGATCTCAGAGTCTGAGCCACTGGACCACCAGGGAAGTCCCACTAAATCCCCTCTTAACAGGCTTGTCTGGTCAGTAAGTAAAGCAGACACTCTGGAAGTTAAGAGTATGGAGAATCACATAGGCGATGTCTTTTCTGGCTCCCGTTCTATGGAATGGGAAAAAGAATGAATGACTCAAAGTGAGCTGTGTCCTCACAGATCTGGCTAAGGTCTTCTTTTCAGTGCAAACTTGAAGCCCAGCCAGGCCCACTTTCCATTCTTTTGGATGGAACTCTGTAGACATTTACTATTCTCCCACTGAGATATTTGAATACATGGCCATTTGTCATAATTAGATGAGGAAGGGCTTGGAAATGATAAACATTAAGAGCCAGTTAGTGAGTTACATTGATGATATTATCATAATTGCTCCTCGGAGAATTAAGGAGCAGGAGTTAAGAACTGTAGTCACCTGCTTGACAAACACAGGCTGGCTGATAAATTCTGCTACAATTCAAAGCTCATTGAAATTCCTGGGAAATACATGGGTTAGAGCAGCCAGGGACATTACCATTTGGTGGCTGAAGGCACAGACCTCTTCTAGTGGCTTTATTTTATTAATGAGAACACTGATCCTTGACAGCTCAGTTATAGAGATAATTAAAGGCTGAAAAGGGATGAAAATTCAAGTTTTCTGACTTTCAGTTCATATTTTCCAACTACTCCAAAATGAGTTTCTAATTTGTTTAAATGTGAAATATTTTAATCATATAGAAGATGATTTAACAAATTTCCATTCACCCATCATTCAGATAAACAAAGCTTAATATTGTTTTTTCCATTTGCTTGATAGTCAAGAAGTGTAACTGGTGTCTTCACTGCACCCCGTGCAGCAGTGTTAATTGTAGATATCCTGTCCGACGTTACATCCCTAGCGCTTCCCACTGGAAGTTTAGACTTTTTACCACCTTCCTGCAGTGGTTAACAATGCCCCATGATATACAGGGAAATTATTGAGAGTAAATTCTAAGAGCTCTCATCAAAAGTAGAAAATTTTCCTTTCCTTTTCTCCTTTCTTTTTATTGTATCTGCATGAGATGATGGATGTTAGTAATCATTTCACAATGTATGTAAATCAAGCCATCATGCTGTAAACCTTAGAGAAGGATATATGCCAATTATTTTTCAATAAAACTGGAAAAAAAGAAACATCAGTTTCCATGTTTTGTTGAAATGCTATTTGGACTGTTTCCTGTGTCAAGAAGGAAGTTATTAATCCTGAAATTGGTGTGTATCCTGCTCACCCATATTTTTACTTCTCTATTACATATAAATGAATTCTCACTTTCAGCTCCAGTCATCCAGTAAGATGCTGATCTGCTCCTCTGTCATTACCTGTGTCTGAACTACTTGAGCTTTACAGGAAGTTTTGATATTCGGTAAGGCAAGTTCTTCTTCCTTATGCTGATACTTATGCTTCAGAATGACTTAGGTATTCATGGTTCTTTTTTCCATTATCAGAAGTTTGAGATCAGGCTATCAAGTTTTGAAAAACAAACACAAAACATCTGTTGAGAACTTGATTGAAACTGCTTTGAATGTAAAGATTACTTAAGAAAACCTTCCGTTTTAAGACACTGAGTCTTCTTTTAGGGGAGCAAACACTGCTGAATACAATCTGATGGTATTTTATTTTAAATATACAGCTCAGTGGTCACAAGAGTGTTTGGTATAAAATGTAGTTTTATTATACTATTCTATTTTGGTCTTACTAAAACAGTTAGAATACATGTATATTTGGGAATTAGGGGTTACTTTCTTTTCTTATTCTGTGATGAAATTATACTATCTGTTTCTTGAGGCTATAAAAAAACCCACCTACAAAAATACCAAGACCCGATGTCTGTCTCCACTATAGGGCAGCAAATTTACTGTGTCAACTGATTTAATGTTTTTACTTTCTTCTATTTTTATACTTCTTACTGAGAGTATTATGGTAATATGTTCTTCAAAATTATTAACATTAGTTTTTGCTTTGAATTTTATTATCATTTTTAAAATCTGTATTTGAGGCTCTGTTTCATCTTAAGTGTTAACATGTACTTGTATTCATTTATTGATCATTTTGCCAGAAGTTTGTTTTCTTTATCTAGAATATGAGGAGAATATATCATTTGGCAAAAGAATTTTTTTTTTCAATACTAAACTTATATCAGCAGTATAGAAGTCAAGAATTTTTAGAGGTAAAAGTTTTTATATAAGTATTTCTTTTATCAAAACCTCATATTAAACTTTTGACCTTTAGACACAGACTGATGACATACATTTCAGACTTCTCCAATTTAGATTTATTCTTTATACCTTGAAAATAAAAGGATATTTTCCAAAATGCTCTTGAAATGCTAGTTGAAATTAAAAATTGGATTCACTCTTTTTTGGTTGCATGTTTTGTCTAGAGGGAAAAAAAAAATCCTGAGGCAACTCTACCTGTTGAATAAATTATATAGAGAAGAGGAGTTGTTGCCATATCCTTATTTTTTTTCCCCCGTAGCCCACCAGGTTCCTCTGTCCATGGGATTCTCCAGGCAAGAATATTGGAGTAGGTAGCCATTCCCTTCTGCAGGGGATCTTCCTGATCCAGGGATCAAATCCAGTCTCCTGAATAATAGATTCTTTATAGTCTGAGCCACCAGGGAAGCCAGACATCTATTCAAATAGCAGAGTTCTTTCTATGAATACATTAAATGCTCAGATAATGAGCTCTTTGGGTCAACTGGATACTTTCAGTTCAGTTCAGTCACTCAGTCATGTCTGACTCTTTTTGACCCCATGGACTGCAGCATGCCAGGCCTTCCTGTCCATCACCAACTTCCAGAGCTTACTCAAATTCATGTCCATGGAGTCGGTGATGCCATCCAACCATCTCATCCTCTGTCATTCCTTCTCCTCCCACCTTCAATCTTTCCCAGCATCAGGGTATTTTCCAACGAGTCAGCTCTTTGTATCAGGTGGCCACAATGTAGGAGTTTCAGCTTCAGCATCAGTCCTTCCAATGAACACCCAGGACTGATTTCCTTTAGGATGGACTGGTTGGATCCCCTTGCAGTCCAAGGGACTCTCAAGAGTCTTCTACAACACCACAGTTCAAAAGCATCAATTCTTCTGCTCTCAGCTTTCTTTATAGTCCAACTCTCACATCCATACATGACTACTGGAAAAACCATAGCCTTGACTAGACGGACCTTTGTAAGCAAAGGTAATTTGCTTAAAGCAAAGAGACAAAGTAATGTCTCTGCTTTTTAATATGCTGTCTAGGTTGGTCATAACTTTTCTTTCAAGGAGTAAGTGTCTTTTAATTTCATGGCTGCAGTCACCATCTGCAGTGATTTTGGAGCCCAAAAAATAAAGTCTGACAGTTTCCACTGTTTCTCCATCTATTTGCCATGAAGTGATGGGACTGGATGCCATGAGCTTTGTTTTCTGAATGTTAAGCTTTAAGCCAACTTTCTCACTCTGCTGTTTCACTTTCATCAAGACGCTCTTTAGTTCTTCTTCACTTTCTGCCATAAGGGTGGTATCATCTGCATATTGAGGTTATTGATATTTCTCCCAGCAATCTTGATTCCAATTTGTGCTTCATCCAGCCCAGTATTTCTCATGACATTTCATTAAACATTGTGGTAGAGCAAAACATTGTGTACAATAAATGTGTACATTCATTCCCTCAAAAAACTAGCCAGTGTATTGATGGCTGTACAGAGAATAGAACTCAGTGAGGTCAGACTTCTCTGTTTAATGTTACTGGCTGATAAGTCAGAGACTCAACTATAACTGTTTATTAGAATCACTGGGGATGCTTTAAAAACTATTCTGACCACAATCCCAAAAGTTCTCATTTAATTTGTCTTGGTGACTCCTTGCATTGTATTAAAAAAAAAAAAAACTCCCCCAGAGAAAACTGAGTTGAATGAACAGACAGGGTCATGACCCAGAATTTAAAAACTACCAGAGGCAAAATAAGATTCAAACACCCAAAGTGCTAAATTCCAGCCAAGTAATCTGTCTCTAATAGAACACTGTACAAAACTGTGTTTTACTAAAAAATGAGAAAGAATGCCACCAAGTCCTTGTCAATATAATGTGTGAAGAGTAATCAAATAATGTCACTATATTTTAAAAATTCTGGCTTTGCCTCCTCATGATACACCCAGGTATAGCCCTGGAATTCAACATACTAAAGTCTTGTTTACGGCCATCTATAATAATGAATGAATTAACTTTTGTTTTATATAATTGCTCCTGATTTTATGTAATTTTTATATGTGTGTGGTTTATGTGGTATTTGCTCTTTGCATTAAATTATTCTGTACCATTTTCTTCTGTACCATTTCTCTACAGAACAGGGAATAAGAAATGACACATGTTATACCATAGAGAAAAACAGTCCTAAATTTCATTATACTATAGTTATCTAACCCTTGAAGCATCATCCTCGTACAGATAAGTGCATGACACAGCAGTGTACTAGGCATTGCTGCATACCCATCACTTGCGAAGAATAGCATCATCCTTGGCCCAGAAGAGGTTACTGTCCAGTGAGAGACCCAGTTTGCCAAGCATATCAATGCCATGTCATGCATTCAGTATTACCCATGTCAGTAAATGTATGTTAATTGTATTCTTACTGTTGTTCAGTCACTAAGTCATGTCTGACTCTCTGCCACCCCATGGACTGCAGCATGCCAGGCTTCCCTGTCTTTCATTATCTCCCAGAGTTTGCTCAAACTCATGTTCATGTTGAGTCATGCAACCATCCAACCATCTCATCCTCTGTCACCCCTTTCTCTTGGCTTCAACATTCCCCAGATCAGGGTATTTTCCAATGAGTTGGCCCTTCGCATCAGGTGGCCAAAGTATTGAGCTTCTAATATTCAGTGTTGATTTCCTTTAAAATTGACTAGTTTGATCTTCTTGCTGTCCAAGAGACTCTCCAGAGTCTTCTCCAGCACCACACTTTGAAAGTATCAATTCTTCAGCACTCAGCCTTCTTTACTGGTCCAACTCTCACATCTGTACATGACTACTGGAAGAGCCATAGCTTTGACTCTGTGGACCTTTGTTGGAAAATAAATGTCTCTGCTTTTTAATATTCTGTCTGGGTTTATCATAGCTTTTCTTACAATTATATTCTCGACACTCATATAATTGGTCCTGGTTACAAAATGGTAGTCCTATAGGTCATCCTCATTTTTGTAGAGAAAATTGTCTAGTTGAATATAAGAAGTATATATTATTGAAAGAAACACTATTTTAGAAAAAAATCTTATAAATAAGGATATATATGTAAAGACAGAATTAAGATTCATAGCTTGGTTGATTATCTCCCCAGGCCAGTTGAGCAAGAACTTTCTCTTCTGCTGCAGATGAACAAGCATCCGGAAAACCATCAAGCTGGTAATAATTGTATATCAAGCACAGTATATTGAGCACAGTAGTAGGGTCATCTGTAGAAGGCAATGGCACCCCACTCCAGTACTCTTGCCTGGAAAATCCCATGGATGGAGGAGCCTGGTGGGCTGCAGTCCATGGGGTCGCTAAGAGTCGGACACGACTGAGTGACTTCACTTTCACTTTTCACCTTCATGCATTGGAGAAGGAAATGGCAACCCACTCCAGTGTTCTTGCCTGGAGAATCCCAGGGACAGGGGAGCCTGGTGGGCTGCCGTCTATGGGGTCACATAGAGTCGGACATGACTGAAGCGACTTAGCAGCAGTAGCAGCAGCAGTAGGGTCATCAATGGAGAATATTGTGGAAATGTATGTAGTCCAGAGAAGGGGAAGGCAATGGCAACCCACTCCAGTACTCTTGCCTGGAAAATTCCATGGATGGAGGAGCCTGGTAGGCTGCAGTCCATGGGGTCGCAAAGAGTCAGACATGCTGGAGCAACTAACACACACACACACACACACACACACAGTCCAGAGAAGCAGTAGTTTATGAGGACCACAAGATCAAGAGGAAACAGTTTGCCAAGGTCTGACATCATAAGCATTGATGGAATGGCTCAGAAGTCAGCCTGCACAAAGAGATTCAGATGGAGTTAGGAGCGGTGTGTCGTGCTGCCATTTTTGATTAACCACACCCCCCTATCAGACATGTAATCGAGTTTCTAAAGAGACATAGTTAATAGCTTCTCCATTTCCACATCTCTGTTGTCATGGCAACAAATATAGAAGACCCACTGAGTGATCAGTCACCTGAAATGAAGGATAGAAAGTTGGATATGAGTTTCTCTATTTTCCTTTGCTCGAGAAGAATCAGCCAGAAGCCCATTAAATGGGGCCCTATTAAATACTGGTCTTTCCCTAATTTTTGTGACTCACTCTTATTTTAAGACTTCAGATCATCTGTCAAAGTAGACATGCAGATTTTATGCCAGAGTGGAAGTTTTCCACATGGTTCTAGTTGTAAAACATACTTTTAATTCTATTTGTAAACTCTTTCCCTCCTTTATTTACAAAATATTCAACTCAATTATTTGTCTCCATGTATCTTATCATTAGTGATTATACTTTAAAAAAATCTATTAATAGATTTGCAAATTTTGTTTTTTTTTTAGTAATAGAAGCAAGTATAAACCCAATGGCAATAGTATCTAAAATAGATATTACTTTTTGGATGAATGGATGAATCCCTCATGAACCTTTGGATTCCAACATTTTACTTTGCATCCAGGAGTTTCTGCCTATGGAATGGAGTGAAAATAAAGTCCATCCATGTTATAAGCTATAATTAATGCATCTGGTAAATAATTAATATATCTGGTAAAATGACTATAACAAGCATGGCAAATCCCCCAATCTCAGCAGTACAGTGGCAGGGTAATATTTTTGAAATATTTACCAGTGTTCGGTATTTTGTGACTACCGTTTGTCTCAGGTTGACTCTCTAATCATTGAGTCAAATCATTGTATTACTTCAGAAGTGCAACGGAGGACAAAGTAGTTATTACTTCGCTTTAATTTTCCAGATTGTTATTTTTTATTTTAAAAATTACAAAGGGTAAAATTAACTTTTTACAATATACAGTTCTCTGGGTTTTGACAAAGGCATAGAGTATCACATCCACCACTACTGTCTCTACACAAAATAGTTTGATCGTCTCTTTCAGAGACCATCTCCCCCGACTTGCAACTCTTGAGAATCATTCATCTGATCTCTGTCTCCAATAATTTTGCCTTTTCCTACAATTCATGCATAATTGCTTTCACTTAACAAAATGCATTGGAGAGTCATCTGTGTTGTTACAGGAACCAGCAGTTTTTCTTACTGAGAGTATACAATGTGATATACACCACAGTCGGTTTATCTGTTTACTGGTTGAAGGACGTTTGGGTTGTTTCTTGTTTTTTGGTGATAAGAAATAGAGTTGCTATAAATAAACATTTGCCTGCAAGATTTACACAAACAAGATTTTATTCCTCTTAGACAAATAACTGAGAGTGGAATTAAGTGAGTTTTATAAGAAGTCTATGCCTAAGAAAAGGTCAAATTGGCACTATTTTCCATTCCCATTAGGAATGCAGGAGAGTTAGAGTTGATCTGCATTCTGGTAAGCAATTGGTATTGCCAATTTTTTTTCATTCTGGTTGTCTGAAGTGATATTTCACTATGGTTTTGATGGGGATTTTACTAATGAATAATTATGTTGAGCATATTTTCATGTGCTTAGTAGCCATCTCTGATGAAGTATTTGTTCAGATCTTTTGCCCGTTCTTTAATATCAGGTTACTTCTTTTTCTTATTGCTGGATCCTGAGAGTTCTTATATAATCTGGAAACATGTGCTTTGTTGGAAACATGATTTTTCTCCCAGTCTATGCTTGTATGGATGTGAGAGTTGGACTGTGAAGAAAGCTGAGTGCCGAAGAATTGATGCTTTTGAACTGTGGTGTTGGAGAAGACTCTTGAGAGTACCTTGGACTGCAAGGAGATCCAACCAGTCCATTCTAAAGGAGATCAGTCCTGGGTGTTCTTTGGAAGGACTGATGCTGAAGCTGAAACTCCAATACCTTGGCCACCTCATGCGAAGAGTTGACTCATTGGAAAAGACCCTGATGCTGGGAGGGATTGGCGGCAGGAGGAGAAGGGAACGACAGAGGATGAGATGGCTGGATGGCATCACCGACTCTATGGACGTGAGTTTGAGTGAACTCCGGGAGTTGGTGATGGACAGGGAGGCCTGGCGTGCTGCGAATCACGGGGTCGCAAAGAGTTAGACACGACTGAGCGACTGATCTGAACTGAGACTGACTCTTGCCTCACAGCGTTCAGTTAGGAAACCCTACCTGTAATGGTCTTGGAGTTACAGGGTGAAAGGTAAGAATAAAATGCAAAGCAAAATGATATGAAGTTGTTCTTCTTATTTAAGAAGAAAAAACCCACAGAAACGTTCTTTGCTTTAGAAGTCAAGGAAAAGGTAAACAGAGACTAAAATTAATAAAGCTATAAAACAACTCTATACAGTTGGCATTCACACATTTTTGTCATCTCACATCCTGGAGGCATTTAAAAATTATGGTAACAAAACTACTGGAGTATTAGTGGATTTTGTGTGTGTGTGTGTGTGTGTGTGTGTGTGTTAGCTGCTCAGTCATGTCTGACTCTTTGCGACCCAGTGGACTGTAGCCTGACAGGCTCCTCTGTTCATGAAATTCTCCAGGCAAGAATACTGGAGTAGGTAGCCATTCCTTTCTCCAGGGATCGAACCCAGGTCTCCTGAATTACAGGCAGATTCTTTACCATATGAGCCACCAGGGAAGCCCTGGGAAAAGTAAATAGAAACCAAATTTAATAAAGGAATAAAACAACTCTATATAGTTGGCATTCTCACATTTTTGTCAACTTACTTGCAGGAGACATTTAACTTTTCTATGCGGAGTCATTGTAACAAAAATCAAGCACAGTTGAATGATCATGATAAATTATCTGTTCAAAGGAAATTTTAATTTATAACACAGTTACTGAATGCATTTGCTGTAATTATACAAGGATCAATCCATAGCATTTGAGAGGGGCTGAGTAATGTTGATTTTCAAAGTTATCCATAAATCACTGAAATAAAGGACATGTCCTAAAGTTAAATTGTTTGAACAAAGTTTTAGTTTTAATTATGCAAGTTATTCCCAGCTCTGTGATCTGGGCAAAGGGAATTAATGTAAAGTGTGAATTATGCCAGGCTTCCCCAGTGGTGCTAGTGGGGAAGACCCCACCTGCCAGTGCAAGAGACATGAGACGCTGGTTTGATCCCTGGGTCGGGAAGATCCCCTGGAGGAGGAAATGGCAGCCCACTCCAGTATTCTCGCCTGGAGAATCCCATGGACAGAGGCGCCTGGTGGGCTACAGTCCACGGGGTCGCAAAGAGTTAGACACGACTGAAGCAACTTAGCACGCACAAATAAATTATGTCACACCTCTGCAGTGGGTTGCCCTGCCCTGGAGAGTCTTCCCAACCCAGGGGTCGAACCCCCTTCTCTTACGTCTCCTGCATTGGCAGGTGTGTTCTTTACCATCAGTGCCCCCTGGAAGGCCTTTAAGACCTTGAATAAACCACAGATAATTTGGATAGGTATGGTTTCACTTCTATTTCTATTTATGTTTAAGTGATTTGACAAATGGAAACATAGGAGCTGAGACAGAAAAACTGTGTCTACTACCTGTGGAAAGCTAGATTTGCCATAAAATATTCCCAAGGGACCACGATGGTAAAATACTGTCAAGATCGCAGAGTTGCTGAGAGAAAATTTGAAATTGTGGGTCAGTTCCAAGTACAACTTCCAAATGTGTGAGATACCTCTGCAGCCAGATTATTTGGTCTGCCTGGGATACAGAACCAACCTCAACAAACATAACAGTCATTGTTTTGATCCACGTGGGTTACTGGCTGTCTCAAAAATTTCCAACTCTCATAAATGTCTCCGTAATTCACATGAGTAACCTTGTTCTTGCTGAATTTCAGCCTTTAAGACACCGAGATCATGCATGTGCTACATACAGGAGACAGCCAGGAAAAATCACACAGGTCATGGACAATTCATGGATAAAATTTGTATAAAACTTCTTTTCCTGATACGGTTATATCTCTTCTTTCTAGATTAATATTATATTTTCCTGATAAAGTCCAGTCATTTTATAAGAAAGGTGATGTTCTTTGCACTTAGGAAATAAAATTATAAAACCTGAGTATAATTGAAAATTGTTTTATTTTTTTGGCTTTCAGGGACCTTAGCTTCATAAAGTACTGCTAGAATTTAAAATACTGCTAGAATTTACTGACCACAGCCAATTTAATTTTTTAAATTTATTTTTAATTGAAGGATAATTGCTTTACAATATTGTGTTGGTTTCTGTCATGTATCCACATGTTCCCTCTCTCTTGAACCTCCCTCCCCGCTCCTACCCCATCCCACCCCTCCAGGTTGATACAGAGCCCCGGGCTGAGCTCCCTGAGTCATGCAGCGAATTCCCGCTGACTATGTTACATATGGCAGTGCGTATGTTTCCTTGTTACTCCCTCCATCCATCTGACCCGCTCTTCCCCTCGGCTCCCTGTGTCCATGAGTCTGTTCTTTATGTTTGTCTCTTGATTGCTGCCCTGCAAACTGGTTCATCAGCACCATCTTTCTAGATTCCATTTATATGTATTCATATATGATATTTATCTCTTTCTGACTGGCTTCACTCTGTATAATCAAGCTCTAGGTTCTTCCACCTCATTAGTACTGACTCAACTGTGCTCCTTTTTAATGACTGAGTAATATTCCATTGTTTATAATTAAAAACACGGTAAGGTATGCATCTGGGCTTCCCAGGCGGTGCCAGTGATAAAGAATCCACCTGTCAATGCAGGAGATACAAGAGATGTAGGTGCTATCCCTGGGCTGGGAAGATTCCTTGGAGTAGGTAATGGCAACTCACTCTAGTATTCTTGCCTGGAAAATTCCATGGACAGAGAAACCTGGTGGGCTACAGCCCACTGGGTCACAAAGAGCTGGACATGACTAAGCGGCTGCATGACTGAGCACACACATACACGCCCAGATGTGCATGCACGTGCACCAAAGCTACTTTTTAAAAGACATTTTTTATAGGATCATTCAGAATACTGAGTGGAAGTTGCTAGATGGTAAGACTGTTTAAATATCCAATGAGCTGCAGAATTTAAGTCACAACAATGCTTCTCATAAATGGTTCATTAGTTTGAGAGTGTACAGGTGTGGTGTACTGGGCTGTCTATTATTCCTACATGGAGTTTAAATAACATATCAGCATAGCCACTATCACTACTTTATCAAGGAGTGTCTTGCAAAGTTTGTTTGTTTTTTTTTTTTACGTGAAAAGACATTCCATGTGAGAGTGAAGGTCAGAAAGATCTAATGTACATCTATTCTTGTATTTGTGAAAGGAAAACTAAAATGGGGACCTAGAGATGAGAAGCCTCACGTGAGATTGGGAAAATCAACTCTGATATTTCTGTAAAAATATTTATTGAATTTGTATCCACATCATGCTGGGGATTTGGATTAGGAACAGAGATAGATATGTTTAGATGGACATTAGCTATCACTGTTGTTGATCTTCAGAGACATTAAAAATGGCATTGCAGAAACAATTAATTGAATCACTGCATATAAGCTTGGTAGAAGCCACTGCTGCTGCTAAGTCGCTTCAGTCGTGTCCAACTCTGTGCGACCCCATAGACGGCAGCCCACCAGGCTCCCCCGTCCCTGGGATTCTCCAGGCAAGAACACTGGAGTGGGTTGCCATTTCCTTCTCCAATGCATGAAAGTGAAAAGTGAAAGGGAAGTCGCTCAGTCGTGTCCGACTCTTAGCGACCCCATGGACTGCAGCCCACCAGGCTCCTCCATCCATGGTATTTTCCAGGCAAGAGTACTGGAGTGGGGTGCCATTGCCTTCTCCAGTAGAAGCCACAATTCTTTCTAAATAAAAATGCAAGGATCAAAAGGCCAATCTGTCAGCCCTGTCATTCTCTTCTCTGACTCTCCAAAATAGAGAACACTTCTTCATCTGATTTATTGAAATAGAGAAATATCATATGTACTACTTTATTTTTTACAGAGACAGAATACTACCATATGATACTGAAAATGATTTGAACTTGGCAAGTCTTTATGCAATGAAATCAATCATGTAAATATATATTAACTTACCAAATTTTACAATGGAATTTCTTTCTTTATAAGAGGAGGGATTTCTGTCTTTTTAATTTACTGATGTATTTTAATGCACCAAGAAATGTCCCTGACAGCTGTGGTGGTTATTCAGTTGCTCAGTCATGTCCGACTCTTTGTGACCCCGTGGACTGCAGCACACCAGGCTTCCTGTCCTTCACCATCTCCTGGACCATGCTCAAACTCATGTCCATTGAGTCGGTGATGCCATCCAACCATCTCATTCTCTGTCATCCCGTCCCCTTCTCCTCCCACCTTCAATCTTTCCCAGCATCAGAGTCTTTTCTAATGAGTCAGCTCTTTGCATCAGGTGGCCAAAGTATTGGAGCTTCAGTTTCAGCATCAGTCCTTCTAATGAATATTCAGGACTAATTTCCTTTAAGATGGATTGGTTGGATCTCCTTGCAGTCTAAGGGACTCTCAAGACTCTTCAACACCACAATTCAAAAGCATCAGTTCTTTGGCAGTCAGCTTTATAGTCCAACTCTCACATCCATACATGACTACTGGAAAAACCATAGCTTTGACTAGATGGACGTTTGTCAGCAAAGTAATGTCTTCTTTTTAATACGCCATCTAGATTTGTCATAGCTTTTCGCACAAGGAGCAAACGTGTTTTATTTTGATGGCTGCAGTCACCATCTGCGGTGATTTTGAAGCCCAAGAGTTGTGACTTTCCATAAATTTTACTGAATTAGTGAAAACAACAAATACGTAAAGAAACTTGAATCTCTGTATCTGTCTCCAGTGAACCCACTCCCGTCATCACCTTACACAACACAGGATAAGGAAGAATCAGACATTCTAAAGAGAGGATACCATTTATAATATCCCTTTTTTATTGTCTTCAGCAATAGATTTTTCAAGTTGGTTTTTACATTTGTTATTCCAGTTTATACTGCAGTATCATAAATCTTTCCCAAGTCTTTGAATTTCATCAATAAGATAGTCAACATCTGTTTGTCTTGTGGCAGGATTAGAAAAGACCATTCGGAAAAAATTTACTTTGTCCCCACAGGGCTGGTAGCTGAGCATGGCTGTACCCTCCACTATCATCTGAGCTTTAATCTTCGGAGCAATCTGTGTATAAACGCAAATATCATTAAAAAGAAAGCTTACAAATAAATACTGTTCTACCTCCTAGATGACTACATGACTATCATTAGCTTGAGGTAAATTGCAGGCAATTTAAAACTGTCAGGGATAATTTTTAAGAGGCAGCTTACTACAGAAAAAAAGCAGCCTGTTCTAAACACATATTAATGCTCTTGCTAGTCCATGATTCACAATTACCAAACTCATAAAATAATGCAAGTGTACTAGAATACATTAAAGAAGGTTGTATGACATTTTGTTTACATTTATATGTCAATATAGACAGCCATATTTGGGAGAGAGGTAAAATGAACTAGAGAAAGGAAAAATAGGAATACCTTCTGATATTCTAACTTTCACTCTCTGAATTATTACAATACAACTTGAGTTTTTCAACAAGGTCACTGTTTTGCAGTGAAACATGGTTTTTTCGTAAATTCTACAGAGGAAAATTCTACCTGTTTAATGTCTTTCACAGCTCCTAAAACAACACTGCGCAGGTGGCGTGAGATCACATAACACTCTGGGGTCACTGGATATTATAGAGCAAAGTGGTGCTGAGACTTGGGGCATGCAGAGGGCGTGCACACGTTACCTAATGCAGTATTAAAGTCATAACCCCACATCACACACACAGACTTACCTTTTGCAGTTCTTGATCTCTTTCAAAACTTTTTGGGATATGTTTAAGTCTTGGTGGGAAATACCAGAAGCAGACATTCGTGAACTCAGGCTTAAATCAAAAATTAACACTTTACAAGTATTCTTAAAGTTTCATTTACTTCTTTAGTAATTTTATGAATATTCTTAAAGCCCTACCTAATTTCTTAATTATCCCAGAAGTATTTTAATTACCCATGCCATCAGGCTGCCAAGGGGTGACTGGCCCTTGAAGAGGAAGATGGATATAATACTAGCAAAACTCTCAATTTTATCATTAATATCTATAATTTAGTACCTTAATAGTAATTACCAAGGATTATTAGGTAACTTAAAAGACCACTTTTTCTTATGTCACCTACTCTCCAGAAACCCAACTGCATAGTCAAACTTACAAGAAAAATGCTAGGAAAAATTAAATTTCTCTCGATTAAGTGCCATCAAAATCAGAAAAGCAATTATAACCAAATAGTTTTATCTTAATTTTTTTTAATTGAGAGCCTGGTGGGATATAGTCCACGGGATCACTAAGAGTCAGACACAATTAAGCACACACAAAGGCAAGGCAACTATTAAATTAATCTATTAGGCCCCAGGCCTATAAAAAAAGAGAATTTAATGGAAAAGTTTTTAAGATCTAAATGTTTTGCGGCACTTAGATAAAATAAAATGTGTATGATAATTATTGCATGTAACTTTTGAATTATCTCAAAGTGTTAGACAGATAATAGATTCAAGAAAAAGTACTCAGCAAAGAAAGAATAGATACATTAAAGTACCACCAAAAAAAGCCCACTAATAGAGTCCTTACCTCTGCATCAAATACAAGCTTAAAGTTATCTTTTTTCTTTAAAACTTTATAGAAGTATTTTGCAAGTTCCATATATCTGTCAATCTGTACCTCAAACCCATAGGTTCCCTGTAGTTTAAAAAAAAAAAACATCAAATGCTTTACTCAAGTAAGTACCTTTAAATTAAACTAACGAAGCTCTTGAAATGTATTAAATCCATTTAAATGTACTTATTTAAATAAATATGATTATTATCTTACTAACTGTAGATATCCTCTATTCTCACTGCATTCTTATCTCTATCTTCTCAATCTGCTTTTACTCCCTACTGTCTGCTGAACTTGAGGCAAGTTACTTAGCCTTGTTACGCTTCTGTTGCCTAGATCTACAAATGTGTGATAGATACTTTGACATGAGTTTTTAAAATATTTTTACTTATTTGTTTGTTTTTGGCTGTGCTGTTGTCCCTGCTGGGAGGGCTTTTTCTTTAGCTGTGCTGACTCGGGCTACTTTCTAGTCGTGGGGTGCAGACTTCTCTCGCTGTAGAGTACGGGCTCTAAGGTGCGTGTGCTCTAGGGTGAGTGTGCTCTAGGGTGAGTGTGCTCTAAGGTGCGTGTGCTCTAGGGTGCGTGTGCTCTAGGGTGAGTGTGCTCTAGTGTGCGTGTGCTCTAGGGTGTGTGTGCTCTAGGGTGCGTGTGCTCTAGGGTGAGTGTGCTCTAGGGTGCGTGTGCTCTAGGGTGAGTGTGCTCTAGGGTGAGTGTGCTCTAGGGTGAGTGTGCTCTAGTGTGCGTGTGCTCTAGGGTGAGTGTGCTCTAGGGTGCGTGTGGCTCTAGGGTGAGTGTGCTCTAGGGTGAGTGTGCTCTAGGGTGACTGTGCTCTAGTGTGCGTGGCTCTAGGGTGTGTGTGCTCTAGGGTGAGTGTACTCTAGTGTGCGTGTGCTCTAGGGTGCGTGTGCTCTAGGGTGCATGGTCTACGGTGAATGTGCTCTAGGGTGAGTATACTCTAGGGTGAGTGTGCTCTAGGGTGAGTGTGCTCTAGGGTGCGTGTCCTCTAGTGTGCGTGTGGCTCTAGGGTGAGTGTGCTCTAGGGTGAGTGTGCTCTATGGTGAGTGTGCTCTAGGGTGCATGGCTCTAGGGTGAGTGTGCTCTAGGGTGAGTGTGCTCTAGGGTGCATGTACTCTAGGGTGAGTGTACTCTAGTGTGCGTGTGCTCTAGGGTGTGTGTGCTCTAGGGTGAGTGTGCTCTAGGGTGCATGGTCTAGGGTGAATGTGCTCTAGGGTGAGTATACTCTAGGGTGAGTGTGCTCTAGGGTGAGTGTGCTCTATGGTGAGTGTGCTCTAGGGTGCATGGCTCTAGGGTGAGTGTGCTCTAGGGTGCGTGTGCTCTAGGGTGCGTGTGGCTCTAGTGTGCGTGTGCTCTAGGGTGCGTGGCTCTAGGGTGAGTGTGCTCTAGGGTGAGTGTGCTCTATGGTGTGTGTACTCTAGGGTGCGTGTGCTCTAGTCTGTGCGTGGCTCTAGGGTGAGTGTGCTCTAGGGTGAGTATGCTCTGTGGTGCATGTACTCTAGGGTGCGTGGCTCTAGGGTGCGTGGGCTGTAGTAGCCATGACTCCCGGGCTCTAGAGCGCAGGCCCAGCTGTTGTGGCTCGCAGGTTCAGTTGCTCCACAGCATGCGGGATCTTTCCAGACCAGGGGTGGAACCCATGTCTCCTGCGCTGGCAGGTGGGTCCTTTACCACTCAGCCACCAGGGAAGCCCTTGACATCTAATTTTTTATGTCTAGTATGCAGAGCAAATTTTTTAAAAAAATTTTATACAATGCAGTGAGAAACAGAAGAAATATGACAAATAAAGCCCTTGGCATATTGGCTGGCATAGGATATCCTGAAACTGAGAGTTGTTGACCTTTAGCTGTAGCCCAGGCATGTAGCTCAGTGCTTTGTGCTCTTGGTTTAATTCGCTCTTAGAGCGCTATAAAGTGGATGCGAAGGCACGGAGAAACCCACCCATCTCTGTCTCCACTCGCCTTCTTTCCCTTGGTGATTGCCACTTGTCTCATGGCTCTAAGCAATATGTAAAGGCTGATGACTCTCCCACTTATATTTCCTCCTGAGACCTCATTTCTGAACCTCAGATTCATGTTTGATTCCCTGTTAATATAACTAACATCTCAAAATGACATGCCCAGAACCGAACTCCTGACCTTTCTCCACAAACTTGTACTTCCCAGTGTTCCCAATCTCCATTCTATCCTTTAGTTGCTAAGGTCCAAACCATCAGCATCTTATCCTTGACTTTCTTCTTTTTTCACACCCACACCCAGTAGAATATTTTGGAAAATTCCACTGGATTTAACTTCAAAAGGTAATTAAATTCTAATATATCTTGACCTATTTGTTGCCACTATACTGGCCCAATCACCCTCTCCTGCATTACTGAATTTGCTTTCTAATGATCTCTGCTTCTGCCTGTACATCCCAGATATTCTTTGCTGAGGGTACCCACTACTGGTTACTTTAGGGGTATGCAATGTAGAGCATTCAGCACCTTCTCAATACTTAAGCTTTTGTGACCAGGCAGACTACTGTCCTTGGGGCTGCAAAGAGTCAGACACAGCTGAGCGCACACACATACCTGTGTGGACACACATACCTGTGTGAAAGACAGTAGGAAGGAGTTAGGCAGACTGGGAAAGCTTTCAGACTGTGAAAAAATATGGCTGTGTGTGTGTGTGTGTGTGTGTTAGTCGCTCAGTCATGTCTGACTCTTTGTGACCCCAGGGACTGTGGCCCTCTGTCCCTGGGAGTCTCCAGACAAGAATGCTGCAGTGGGTTGCCATTCCCTTCTCCAGGAGATCTTCCCAACCCAGGGATTGAACCCTGGTCTCTCACATTGCAGGCAATTTCTTTACCATCTGAGCCGCCAGGCAAGCCCAAATATGACTCTAAGTGAAGGAAAAAGATGGGCAAAGGTGGAGTGGAAGCATCCTAGACTACAATGAAATCTAAGATGTAGGAAGGCCTTTAAGACCTCTTCACATCAGCTCAGCTATTAGGAACAGTCTCCTGTCTCTCAGGAGTGGTATCCCTTAGCCTCCCTGCCATGCACTGCCAGTCACTGACAGGAGAAAACCGGGAAGCCCAGCCTCAGGGCAAATGCAATCTGACTTTAGAAGAAGCAGATGGGGCTCTTGAACAATTAAGCTCGATAGCTTTCTCCTGGCCAAACAGAGTCATTTTATGAATATAAAACTAGTCCAACTTTTGTAGAAAATCCATCCAAAAAGAGAAGATTGTGCATTAGATTTGCTTTTGGACAATAATCAGTGTTCGTGGAATCTTATATTTCTATGATTTTCTTATTACTTAGTTTTATAACCTACCACAGTATTTTATGGAATTAATTTTACTTTAAAGAAATATGAATTTCATTAAAAATGCATCCTCTTTTCTGTAATCAATGAAGTATTCATTCTGTAATTACAGCAAATGAGGAAAAAATATAAATTTTTCACTTATATCTCTAGACTTTCTTCTTAATTCCCATCATCTTGTCAAGAGTACAGATGGAGACTCACCCAGCAAATGTTTAAATATTTAGTAGTTATAGATCATGCAACAAACTTGCAAGTCAACTCCTCCCTTTCAAGCCTGCCATGGATATTTACCTGAACTTGCATTTTAACATATAAAAATGCTCTTAAATATGAAAATAATTTCCATTCTGCTGGAATTTTGTTTCCCTACTCTCAGGAATGGCCTTGCTTACATAATATCTGTTTATACACCTTTTTTTTGGAACATAGTTTCCATATGCAAAAGGTGATAAACCTGCTTTTTCATCACTACTTCAGATGAGTTTTACATTCCCATGGTGCTATGAGTTATGTTAAGAAAGATAATATGGATTTGTGGGAAAATAGGTTTTGAATTTGAGAGTCAGCTGTGCTCCTTAGATTAAATTCTCTTCATCTATCAGCAAGTTAATTTCTTTACCTATTTACCAGATATAACCAGCTCAACTGTTGGGACATGTAAGCTAAATTACCTAAGTAAAGCTTTGTAGCCTAATCTATGTTCAACGTATGGTAAACCCATGACTACTGAAGATCTATACTATTGAATAGATTTTTTATTATTTCAATGCCTTATTATTGAAATAATTTAAGGTGAGTTATCAATATATATATACACTATTCAAAGTGGGTTTTTTAATGCTTATTTCAAACAAGGTGATTATAAGGTTAGGAAAAAGCAGGTGATAAAAGATAAATTTGTAAGAGAAAATGCTGCCAATGTATTATAGATTACTAAAAAAGGATCTAGAGATCTCTTCAAGAAAATTAGAGATACCAAGGGAATATTTCATGCAAAGATGGGCTCGATAAAGGACAGAAATGATATGGACCTAACAGAAGCGGAAGATATTAAGAAGAGGTGGCAAGAATACACAGAAGAACTGTACAAAAAAGAGCTTCATGACCCAGATAATCACAATGGTGTGATCACTGACCTAGAGCCAGACAGCCTGGAATGTGAAGTCAAGTGGGCCTTAGAAAGCATCACTACGAACAAAGCTAGTGGAGGTGATGGAATTCTGGTTGCTATTTCAAATCCTGAAAGAAGATGCTGTGAAAGTGCTGTACTCAATATGCCAGCAAATTTGGAAAACTCAGCAGTGGCCACAGGACTGGAAAAGGTCAGTTTTCATTCCAATCCCAAAGAAAGGCAATGCCAAAGAATGCTCAAATTACCACACAACTGCACTCATCTCACATGCTAGTAAAGTAATGCTCAAAATTCTGCAAACCAGGCTTCAGCAATACATGAACTGTGAACTTCCTGATGTTCAAGCTGGTTTTAGAAAAGGCAGAGGAACCAGAGATCAAATTGCTAACATCCGCTGGATCATGGAAAAAGCAAGAGCGTTCCAGAAAAACAGCTATTTCTGCTTTATTGACTACGCCAAAGCCTTTGACTGTGTGGATCACAATAAACTGTGGAAATTCTGAAACAGATGGGAATACCAGACCACCTGACCTGCCTCTTGAGAAACCTGTATGCAGGTCAGGAAGCAACAGTTAGAACTGGACATGGAACAACAGACTGGCTCTAAATAGGAAAAGGAGTACGTCAAGGCTGTATATTGTCACCCTGCTTATTTAACTTATATGCAGAGTACATCATGAGAAACGCTGGACTGGAAGAAACACAAGCTGGAATCAAGATTGCCAGGAGAAATATCAATAACCTCAGATATGCAGGTGACACCACCCTTATGGCAGAAAGTGAAGAGGAACTCTAAAGCCTCTTGATGAAGGTGAAAGTGGAGAGTGAAAAAGTTGGCTTAAAGCTCAACATTCAGAAAACGAAGATCATGGTATCCGGTCCCATCACTTTATGGGAAATAGAAGGGGAAACTGGAAACAGTGTCAGACTTTATGTTTTGGGGCTCCAAAATCACTACAGATGGTGACTGCAGCCATGAAATTAAAAGACGCTTACTCCTTGGAAGGAAAGTTATGACCAACCTACATAGCATATTGAAAAGCAGAGACATTACTTTGCCAACAAAGGTCCGTCTAGTCAAGGCTATGGTTTTTCCAGTGGTCATGTATGGATGTGAGAGTTGGACTATCAAGAAAGCTGAGCACCAAATAATTGATGCTTTTGAACTGTGGTGTTGGAGAAGACTCTTAAGAGTCCCTTGGACTACAAGGAGATCCAACCAGTCCATTCTGAAGGAGATCAGCCCTGGGATTTCTTTGGAAGGACTGATGCTGAAGCTGAAACTCCAGTACTTTGGCCACCTCATGCGAAGAGTTGATTCATTGGAAAAGACTCTGATGCTGGGAGGGATTGGGGGCAGGAGGAGAAGGGGACGACAGAGGATGACATGGCTGGATGGCATCACTGACTCGATGGACGTGAGTCTGAGTGAACTCCGGGAGTTGGTGATGGACAGGGAGGCCTGGCGTGCTGCGATTCATGGGGTCGCAAAGAGTCGGACACGACTGAGCGACTGAACTGAACTGAAATAAGGATCATGAATTTGCATCTATGATTCATGTTACAGAACATGTTTTTCTATTTGTGTTTTGTACTCGGAATTCTATATCCACCAAATAAAAATGTAAGCAATTTTTCTGGAGAAGGATAACTACCTGTGATACCCAGAAGAGTCCCCTTGCGATGCAGAGGGTGGGTGATGTGTTGTGGAGGATCAGCTTACCACTGTGTTAAAGAAGCTGCTGGTTCATGTCAAAGCTTCCATCCTCAGAGGACCTACTGCCTATCTTCCTATAGAGGATTGGGAAGGAGGTAATAGAAATAGCTTCCTAAAAACATTTCCATTATTTAAGCTAAAAATTATAAACAAGGAGCAGAGGGAGGGTGTAGCACATGTCCTGCTGTTGCAATCTTCGGAGAGAATGTATCTGTTGTCCTTGACTCTGTGTGTGTGTGTGTGTGTGTGTATTAGTCACTCAGTTGTGTCTGACTCTTTGCGACCCATGGACTGTATCCAGCCAGGCTCCTCTGTCCATGGGATTTTCCAGGCAAGAATACTGGAGTGGAGTGCCATTTCTTTCCTCAGGGAATCTTTCCAATCCAGGCATCAAACCCGGGTCTCTTCATCTCCTGCGTTAGCAGATGGATTTTCTACCACTGCACCAGCTGGGAAGCCCTGAGCTTGATTCTAAGGCAGATCGAATGTTCAGGTAATTAATAAGTATTCACATCTGGGAATCTATACTAACTTTAAGTGGCTTGACCTATTTCCAATTCCAATTAGAAAAAAAAAGTTTGTTTTTTTTTAAACCTGCAGGCTAATTTATATTCCTAACAGATTTTACTCCTACCATTTGATAGAATATACATTAATGGTAAAACAAGCTAAAATCTTCTCCACCTCAGTAGAATTTCGAGCTCAGAACGAAGCTTGCCTTTGCAGTTAGAGCAGTTTCCTCGACAGAAGTTTAACAAAATAAAAGGACCATAGGGCTTCTCTGGGGGCTCAAGGGTAAAGAACCCTCCTGCGAACGTAGGAGACAGGGATTCAGTCCCTGATCTGGGGAGATCCCACCTGCCGCGGAGCAAATAAGCCCGTGTGCCACGTCTACTGCGCCTGTGCTCTGGAGCCTGCGAACTGCAGCTACCGGGCCCCGCGCCGCACCGACCGAAGCCCCATGCGCCCCAGAGCCTGCGCTCTGCAGCCAGAGAGGACACTGCCGGGAGAAGCCCCGGAACTAGAGCGCAGCCCCGCTTCGCTGCAACTAAAGAAAAGCCTGCGCAGCGGTGAAGACCCAGCACAGCCAAACACAAATAAATAAACTTCAAAAAAGGGAAACACTTAATAAAATAAAAGGACTATAATTTGGGGAAAGACATCCAAAGTAAGCTCTAAAATATGGAACTAGTTACATCGGGTATCCAAGTACATAGGACCTAATAAAAGATGGCAAATTCCTACCTTTGCCTTCCACATTAACCAGAGCTTAAAGACATCGACATGTCGGCCGCATTGAATCGTCTTATCCCCGGTGTCAAAGTTAATATTGTAGACTTTATCAGGCTGGAAGAGGTATTCAGCCTGCATCTGGTTGCACGCTCCCAGAAGACCCTGAAAAAGGGACGATACATCTACTGTGTAAGCCATCCACATCTCAGTAAGAAGCCACAACCACTTATTCATTTCAGTTCACTTAGCATTTCTACCTTACAGGCACATTTAAATAGAACTTTTGTTTATTTTATATAAAAATGTTACTTTCTTAGGATTTTCATGGATTCAGTTGTTCTTTGGATTTAGCTGGAACAGTAGATGGTGTAATTAGATTACCAGTTGTCTATATTTCTTTAACGTTTCTTAAAAACCTTGAAGTTTCGCTGCTCTTTTGAAATTATGTGACCAGCCTGCATTGAAGTTAATTAGAATTGAGTGCCTGGTTCATTTTAACTACACTTTCTCATGAATCAACCGTTTAGACACCAGTCAAGCAAACGGCTCTGATGGCCACGGGAGGCAGAGAATAAAACAGTCCATTTATTTAATTTTGCCCTTTCCTAGCCATTTCCTCTTACATAAAAGGTGTTGAAAACATTCCTCCTTGGTGTTGAAGAATGGAGAAATACTCCTTTTGAATGATTAAATAATAACCACTAGAAAAAAGAAATGTTTCCATCAACCAGATGAAAAGAGGCTTTTCTCAAAAGATATGCATTGCCACAGCATAACAAAGGCTAAACCTGTGCGCACTGACTGGGTAGAGTTTAAATCTATACCAACTATAACCTTTTGAATATGAAGCAAATAAGAACATATTTATCACGTGCCTATTATATGCTGGAGACATCACAAATATACCATCTGATCCTCATGGAAGACTTAGGGCGTAAGTGCTACTGTTATATCATTTTTATAGATTGAAGAGACAGAAAGTTCACCACGGTAAGGAATTTTCAAGATCATATATCTGTACAGTGCTAAGTTTGAGACAAGAGGGTAGTTCGTCTGGGAGTCTGTGGCAATCCAATTTCCAAGGGAAGAAAACTCACACTCTTATTTTGGAGCGGCTTATGGGTCTAAGGAAAGGATCACAACTGGTGATAAGATTTGAAGGACTGGGGTGAAATAGAGAAGAAACGATACCTTGCAAAGGAGAGGACTTTGTGTGTGTGTGTGTATACACAATATACTACATATATGTATATATGTATACTACATACACTGTTTTAAAATATTTTAGTCTCCAGCTCCTATCTAACAAAATATTAAAGTAGAAGAATACCAGAGTGGATAGCCTTCTCTTCTCCAGGGGATCTTCCCAACCCAGGGACTGACCCATGGCTCCTGTGTCTCCTGCACTGCAGGCAGATTCTTAGATTCTTTACCGTCTGGCTCAGGAGAATTTCACGGACAGAGGAGGGCTACAGTCCACGGGGTCACAAAGAACTGGACGTGACTGAATGACTAACACGCTACACACCACAGGGTCCAATGTACACAGAGAAATATTTTCCCTGTAGTTTACTTCAAACCTGGACTTTAATATTTTGTCAGGAACTAGGAACTAAAATATTTTAAAACAGTGTAAACAATGTGAGTTTTAACTATAGTTCTTAGATAAAGACTGTGTGTGTGCTCGGTTGAGTCTGACTCTTTGCAACCCCGTGGACTATAGCCCACCAGGCTCCTGTGTCGATGAGATTTCCCAGGCAAGAATACTGCAGTCGGTTGTCATTCCCTTTTCCAGGGATCTTCCTAAGCCAGGGACTGAACCCACATCTCTGGCATCTCCTGCATTGGCAGGTGGATGCTTTAGACTGTTGTGCCACCTGGGAAGCCTCTAAGGTGAAAAATAAGCACCTAAAATCTGTCATACTGTGTGCTGGGACTGTGGATTTGTAGTAAGGAAAAACTCTAGCCTTGTTGAGTTTACAGTCTGGGTTGTAGGAGGCTGAGCAGAGAAGGGCAGGGCTACTTCGACATAGTCACTGAGTGAAGAAATGAAGAAAGACTGCAGAAAATTTGTTTTTGAGCCCTAAACATAAAAGTACCAGAAATCTGCAAGTGGACTGGAGACCCGACAGCAAAGTGGAGGGGTTGTCGCCACGCAGCCAACTGAGCAGAAGCTGGAGCAGAGCCAACGGCTCCAGCCTGAATTGCTGAGAACGCCTCGGGTTAGGAGAGAACAAAGACTGTCTTAGAGCTAGGGAAGAAGAGGCGTGTATTTAACGCTCAGCAGAAAGTGGGGAGTACCAGGTCAGGCAGTTGATAATGGGAAGACAAGCACTCTATTTTTAAATTCAAATCACTGGATTGCTTGTGAGTAAGAGAGAAAGAAAACAAAGCTATAAATGATAGCCACGTGAAGTGTGTCTGCCCCTCTGACAGCTAAGCAGAGACAGGGAATATTCAAGTTGAACTTTGTAATTGTATCTCTTCTTGCAGGAGATCATGGGCTTATCTCCTTACGGAGCATTACATGTACTATTGGCAGAGATAAAACACACAAACTTATAAGCAAAAAATAATTTCATACAACCCATAATTTTTTGCTTTTTATGCTAAACGTACATCATCGTTACTGATAGTTATCCCTACTTAAAACAAGTCTTATTTTGGCCTTACTCTCTGAGGTAACAAATTGGTCAGCAGGCCAAATCTGACTCCAAAGAGACCTTACCTTTGTTCACGGTGTGTTTAGAAGGGAGGTCACGAGTGACCACATTTTCTATCACCTATTCTGTTTCTCACCACTGTCTATTGTCTTATCCCTGATCTCATCCACACATTAACTTACTACCTGGGGCCCTACACCACGGGGTTTTGTGACACTTTAGTTACCCACTGCCAGTGTTAGCTGCTCAGTCATGTCTGCCTCTTTGCGACTCCATGCACTCTGCCCATGGGATTCTCCAGGAAAGAGTACTGGAGTGGGTTGCCATTTCCTTCTCCAGGGGATCTTCCTGACCCAGGGATCGAACCTGGGTCTCCCACATTGCAGGCAGATTCTTTACCATTTGAGCCACTAGGGAAGCCCCGTGGTTGCTAATTAAGGAGCAGCTTTCCTCTACAGGCCAAAGGGTCCTGCACTACATGAATTCAATGAGGCCATAATGATTTTGGTTTTGAACATGCACAATGAACCTAGTCATGACCAAGGTCTCCATCACATCACTACTCGAAAACAGAGATCATTTACTTTTTCCCGGGTCAGGACAGCAGAGCACTGAAGGGGCACACCCATGAGTTTGTGGGGGTTCCAGGTCACGGAGTCGGCCCTAGGCAATAAAACAAGTCCTGTTAGTGCTCACGGGCTAAGGAGACAAACAGAAGCCCGAAGAGGCCCTTCCACTTGCATGAGCAGCGGCCCAGTTCTCACCTTTCAATGCCACTGAGTTTACAGGAATGCTTTCTGGACAACAGCAATCCACCTCCCCAAGCTGCCTACAGTGGACACAAAGGATTTGTGTGTTTACATTAACGATTTCTTTTTACATAGCACTGACTGCTCTTTCCTATGTTATATTTATTTCAAAAGTTGATGAGGATTTAATTGCTATACTAGATAATTACAAACTTGGCTATAATTGTCTCACTTAAAAGAACCATGCATTTAAAATTTTCCTCCTAGGAATTCTCATTATCTCTTCATGACATAGTAAAGGTTTAGGTCTCTATTGATAACTAATGCAAAGAGACACCTTCTGTATAATTTCCAGAGACAGAATTTTTTAAAAGTTGGCATCAGATTTGGCAATACTACAGAAAAATTAAAATATCTACCATATTATATAACTTTACATTTGTCCAACTCTAATCAAAGCCAAAGACATTTTTGCACAAAGTCATTATACTAATAACATCAAAAGTTTTGACTTCCATAACAGCTATTAATTAAGAAATATATATTAGAGTAAGGGGCTAAGTTTCTTTGATTTAAAATCAGGTTTAACTCTTTCTTCAAATTGATCTTCTAAATTGTTGGTTGAATATTGATAGGCATTTAGACTTTTAAAAAAATATTGATACATACATAGCTCTTTCTATGGTAGTGCATTGTCTATTTTAAGGTAATTTATGCAAATGAGACTATTTTTTCTTGATATTTATTCATTATAAAAATTAGAGTTACAGAGAAATTTTGGTCTTGCTAGTAATGTCAGTTAAGAAATTATGAGGATTGTTCACAGGTAACATTTTTTAAAAAGGGAAATTATGAGCCAGACTCTAGGACATGACTTACATCCACATGCATCCAGAGCTTGTGTGTCTCACAAATATCTGCGATGTCATGGAGCGGGTCGAAGGCCCCGAACACGGTGCTGCCAGCTGTGGCCACAACACAGAAAGGAGTCTGGCCCTGGGGAGGACAAAAGCTGCATCATTCTTACAATCTCAGGAAGCCCGTTGTTGTTTAGCTGCTAACTCACATTCGAATCTTTTGCAACCCCACAGACTATAGCCCACCAGATTCCTCTTTCCATGGGATTTCCCAGACAAGAACACTGGAGTGGGTTGCTGTTTTCTACTCCAGCCAATCTTCTCAACTCAGGGGTTGAACCCATGTCTCCTGAACTGGCAGGCGGATTCTTTACTGCTGAGCGACCAGGGAAGCCCCTGACTAAGGACATTAGATAACTAATAACTTCAAATATTTAGAGGCACCTACAGTAATGGAAAAAGTAGCTTAACCATAAGATGAACAAATACCATTGCCTCTGAGTCCCATTTATTGTTATTTCTCTCTGAATTTATTTTCAGAAGATCATACCACAACAATAAAGACGACTAAACTCCTTTAGTAGTAAATAAACCACTTTATTTACTTTTGGTGATAACTTGTCTTTTGATATTTAACAGGAACATAATGGTCAGGGAAATATTGCAATGTCATTTAATTATTTCACTTCAGCTTTAGAAGAAATTTCCTACATTTAGAGATTACTTTATTTCCTGTAGCAGTTCTTATCAGTTGCTTGCCACTAATGAAAGTCAGTAAAGAAAATAAAGATGCATTTGCAAGTTAAATATGGAACTTCAGAACTTACCTTTCTTTTAGCTTGTAATATATTTTTCTCTAACTCAGCTGGAATCATCTTTCCCCTTAAAAAGTCAAATACACATTGTTTTCTTATGAGTGAATAAACATATCGATTCTACCAGTTAGAAGAATTAATAATATTCAAGATTAAAAAATTAGTTTTTAGTGACTCCCAAAGGTATTTATAGGTGTGGAAAACAAGCAATAAGCAGTTCCCTAAAACCAAGATAAAATATCATGTTATTTGAATTAAAGGAAGCTAAGTTTACTATTCAATCATCTTAAAATCTGCATTATTTACATATCAGAAGATTCTGATTTTTCTAAGATACATAATGGTTTTCTTCCTTCCTTTTCTTTCTTCCTTTTTTTCTCTAATGATTAACCTCTAATTATAAAGACTTCTTAGGGCTTCCCTGATAGCTCAGTTGGTAAAGAACCCACCTGCAATGCAGGAGACCCCCAGTAGTTTGATTCCTGGGCCGGGAAGATCCCCTCGAGAAGGGATAAGCTACCCACTCCAATGTTCTTGGATTTCCTTTGTGGCTCAGCTGGTAAAGAATCCGCCTGCAATGTGGGAGACCTGGGTTCAATCCCTGGGTTGGGAAGATTCCCAGGAGAAGGGAACAGGTACCCACTCCAGTATTCTGGCCTGTATAGTCCATGGGGTCACAAAGAGTCGGACATGACTGAGTGACTTTCACTTTCATAAGGACTTCTTGGCATTAAGACATAAAAATCAAAGATACAAATTGTTGGGGGGAATGTGGCAAAAATTCAGGTGGTCTCACATTTTTCTTCACAGCAAATTTCTGGGACAAAAAAACAAAAGCCAGTATCTTCCTGCTCCACCCCGTTATCAGACTGAAACACCCTCTTCTTGTAAGCATTCCTCTTAAAGTCCGGAATCAAGTAAGAATGCCTATCACCATCAATATTACAGCATCCTTTTTCTGAAGAAATACCTGTTATCTAGGGAGGTAATCATGATGATAATAGATGATATACAGAAACGAAAATAAGAAAAATCCCTAATTCAAGTACATATGGTTGTACACCTGGAATACCTAACATTGCTTATTGAAAAACTTTTGAAAACTATAAGAATGTTGAGCAATGGGAGGGTTACAGTAGTAAATTAGGTTCCTATTTTTTTTTAAACTAATTGTTCTTAATAAACATAGAACATATCCTATTCATAGTAGTAAAAACAGATACAAAATATCTGGGAAAGAGATTCTCAGCAAATGTACAGGGTTTATATAAAGAAAACCAAACAACTTGAAATACATATAGAATGACAAACTTATAAAGCATATTTGCAAAATGTTCTATATTCATATATTTTACATTTAAAAATATCTCAATATATAAATATTTTTACAAGCCAATAAATAATAAACTACCAATAAAAAATTGGCAAATGAAAATGAACAGACATATTGCTGTAACACACAGCTGGTTGGTCAGTATACTAGACATACATAGTTCCAAACAACTGAAGGTCATCTTCATTTATCAGAATTTTCAAGTACAGAAGTATTGATAATATTCAAGTTTCTCCCAGTAGATAAGCATCAGTTAACTCAAAAATATTTGAAGGGCAAATAAAAATCTATATGAAATTTAAAGTGCAGACAATCTTTGAACCTGTAATTGAACTTCTAGGGATTTATGTGAGAAATATTCAAATATAGACACTCAAGTATACTTGTATAATTATATTCATTAAATCAGGGCTTCCCAGGTACTGTGAGTGGTAAAGAATCCACCTGCCAATGCAGGAGACCCAAAAGACTCAGATTCAATCCCTGGGTCAGGAACATCTCTTCAAGAGGAAATGGCAACCCACTCTAGTATTCTTGCCTGGAAAATTCCATGGACAGAGGAGCTTGGCAGGCTACAGTCCATGGGGTCAGAGTCAGACACGACTGAGCACACACACACACACACACACACATTCATTTAATCATTGTCTTTAAATACTTAAATCTAGGTGAAAACCTTTTAAATAAGATACGTGAAATTATATTTACAAAATGGAAAACTCCAAAATAATTAAAAAAGAATAAGGAAAGTCTGTATACATTCACAGGCTAAGGTTTCTAAGATATACTCTAAAGCCAAAAAAATTTACAAAATAAGTTGCAGATTGTAACACAGAACTTGAGATGTATACATATATTTAATATGCATCAAAATGATCTTCCAGAATATATGTATTTATAATATAGTTTATTCATTTCAAGAGAAGTGGAAATATATTTTTACTCTGTAGATTTCTGATGCATCTGAATTTTTCGTCTCCAGACATCATTATACTGCTACTTCAATATACTTAACAAAGAAAAGGTATGAGACACTCTCACTTGTATAGGACTATATTCAGTATAGGATACTGTATAGGATAACTTTGGTGTTTCTTTCATAATTACTTCCAGTTAAAATTATTGAAACTAATCTGGGAAAATATTCTTGCTAAAAATTGGGATAATAGAAAAATGGGGTTTTAATCTTTATATGAAGCATAATGATAATAAAAATCTTGAGACTGTTAAGAAACATACCTTTCATCACATTTTACTTCAATTACATTATCTGTTCCAATACCAAGAGTTGCTGCAGCCTTTTTTATGGAATAATGACCCTTGGGCAAAAATGAAAACAGGAAAGGCATTAATTTTCCTGCCTTAAATCATCACTTACACTAGTGCATCACTCAAATTAGGGCATATATGCATACCTCTGAATGGATTTGTGCATATATAAATACATGTACATATATACACACACACACATATAGAAGTGAGGTTCTCAAGGCATACTTCCAGACCCTTACCATGACGTTAGTTGAGATGAAGAAGGCTGTAGCACCTCTTTCTAGGAGGCGCTGTCACTCAGACAACACTTTAAACACAGGACTGTGATTCTTATTCTAGTTTTCTGTATCCACATGAATCGTGTCACTTATACATTTACTGACAATATCCTCCAGGTAAATCCTTGCAAGTTATGGACAGCTTTAAGTCTTGAATTTGCAATTTTTTTTTAAGAGAGGCCTAAAGAAAGGAATCAATTTTTCCTCTGCTTGTAGTTTTTAATTTTAACTTTGATATCAAATTTGATTTCTTGCCTTCTGGGTGACTACTATCTCATGGCATAGTTTGATAATATAAACAGAATCAGTAAGATGGAGGTGACAGCTCAAAGATAAACTATTCCTGGGTAATTTTTAGCTGCCTGGAAAAGACCACATATATGAGAGAAAAGGGAAATTTAAAACCCTTATGATGTTTTCCTTTCAATGGAGAATATCAATACATAGATTAAACAGGAAATGTTTTTTTTTTAAATGACATTATGGGATTTCAGCTTATTTGCTCATAATATTGAAAAAGTATATGTCAAATGATAAAAATGACATTTATAAACAAGTATCTTTGATTGTATTGTTTTATAGTAAATTACATTAAGTATGCAGCAGTGGGATTTGCCTGGTGGCTCAGTGGTAAAGAATCCGCCTGCAATGCAGGAGACTAGGGTTCAGTTGCTGGATCAGGAACCCAAGTCTCCTGCATTGCAGGCAAATCCCACTTAATGATTGTTTTTTGGTAAAGATAGCAGAATGTTTTACATTTACAATCATATCTTTTTTCTGTTAGTTTCTCCTATATTGAAATAAAATTTTCCTGAATTATTTGTATTGCTAATCTATATAGTCTGTATAGGCTGGAAAGTTGTTTTTCTCCTTTCCAATATCAATATATAGATCCAAACAGAGATTACAGAGTGTTTTTACCATAAAAGTGAAGCTAATATTCTCAATGTTTAAATTACTTTATCGGTATATCTTAGAAGATTCTTAAAGCTTAGAAAAATCTAGACTTGATACTTACTTGTTCAGAAACAAACAATACAATGCACGGAAGGACTGCCATGCCTCTTGCTTTTATCTCTGGATATTGCTTATAACGAGCTACTAATATACCATAGAGGTTTGATATACTCCCACCTATGGAAAAGAAATTGTGACTGTTAATCTAATTTCAAAAATCTGAAATGTTGATTGAGACGATTTGAGAGTTTTCTGAAAGTAAAATGGTGCCAAATTACTGATGTCATTTTTAAAATAGTCTTCCTTGAAAGTATTAAAGAAATCACAAACAGCAAAATCCACAACTTTTAGATTTCAAAAAACTTTGTTTATGATTATAGCCAACAATATGGTTTATAAACATTCACATTAGTTCAATGACTCAAAAACAATCATATTAATTTAAATACATTTTTACTTTCTTCTATTATTTCTTTTCACTTATAAACCTTTTTCTTACCAGGTGAAAATATTCCATCTGCTTCTGTTTCTCTCCAGCCAATAATTCCACACATTTTCTTAAGAAGAACTGTTTCCATGACAGTAAATACTGGAGCTATTTCATAGGTAAACCTATAATATATGTATAGAAATTCCACTGTGAATTATATTACATGGAAGAGGATAAATAAAATCATGTGCTAGGTATTCACATACGTTGACTAAAGAATAATTCAAACGTGTAGAACCATCTCTTACATCCTTTCTCTTTGCATTTTTCTACTATTTCTCTACTTAAACCAAAAATCTATATTTTCTTTGAACAGAGAATGATTGTTTCACAGCAATAGGATTCCAAATAATGGAGTAAGATTTGTAAAATGATTTTTATGTAATAAAATGCATCACATTTTATATATCACAAACGATATAGGTTCGTTAAGGGTCTCCTACATTACAGGTGGATTCTTTACCAACTGAGCTATCAGAGAAGCTCTCCAAAGTGTTACTCTATGTGTGTTCAAATAAAGGGCTACAATCAAGCAATGAAAACTAAAACTAGCAATAAACTGTGCAGCTTGTTTTTCTATGCATTTCACATTTATAAAACCCTGTGCACCATTAAGATCCCCGTGACAACTAAACAGTTAAAATAAACCACAGCTTTCCTACACAGTGAAGCAGTCACTTCTCATAATGTTTAGTTCCTGGTTTTAAAGTTTAAACTTCTACCAGCTATCTCTTTTGATTATAGTTATATATTAACATCTGAGGCAGACTGTTCCTTCCAATTGCATGTCCAATCACTTCCCTATTCCTTTAAACTTGAAATACATTGCCCTAAAGTTAATTTTACTTCAAAACATTACAGCAGTGTATCTCACTTCGTATACCTGCAAGTTTTGTTCTGACAAAGGTCAAAATTTTTAAGGAATCACATTGGAGCTCGATTTAACTTTAATAGTTTACTTTCTTCACCTTTGAGCAGATTGAAGTTCCAATTAACACTCAGGCAACTTTTCCTATCCTGGCGTGTGTCATTTTTGGATTCTATGCTCCGGGCTGTTCTGGGTAGTATTGCAGTGATTTCAGTCCCGGAGCTGGACTCCCAGTCTGCACACTAATAACTCAGACTAATCAACTGAACTTTACTATTTACCAGGAAATTCAGATCCTAAGAGTTTCTAGAGAGGAGAGACAGTCCAGAGGACCCGTTAAAATGTCCCCAGGGAACAGGAACCATCTTTGCATTTCTTTCTGGTATCACGTATTTGTTTCCGATGGAGCAAACATCCTGTCCAGCAAAATGGAACTTCAACAACTGACACCTACACCCTGGCTCCATGTCTCACAGTCCCACGTCCCTTAGACCCAGAAGGATACTCACATGTTGGTATTTGCAGTGGCTGTCAACCATTCCCCTGCAAGTCCAATCACATCTAGCCCACTGGAGAGCTGGTTAAAATAGCGAGGATGTCCTGGGGAAAAAAGACAAAATCACACATGGGTCAAAGTGTAAACACACGGCTGAAATGTGGTTAAATTTCATAGCAGTTTCTCAGTGAACAGGTGTTATGGATCGAGTACACGATTTCATTCAGTGAACATTCCTGAGCGATTATCATATGCTGGGACTGTTCTGGGTATTAGGGCCCAGCGGTCATACAGGGTGGACATAGCTGCTACATGGGGATCTCACTTACTATTGAAAGAAGGAGGCATAATCAAATAATGACACAAATGCAATTAAGTACAGTAAAAAGCAAAAATTACAAAGCAAAGGATCAGGATGTTATAAGACCATTTCTAAGGGGTCAGGAGTAGGAGAGGCAGTCTCCAGAGAAGGCTTTTGGAGGAAGTGATCTTTCAGAGAAGGTCTTAAGTCTATTTCCAAACAGTGGAGGAGGAGGAGCAGCTGTAAGAAGGCACCAAAATGAGAAAGGGCTCAAATACCAGAGTGAGGAACCCAACTGAAGTAGAAAGACCGAGGGTGGGGTGTGGGAAGCTACCTCAGTGGATGGGGGAAAGATCACCTAGAAGACGAAATAATTTTCCTTCCAAAGCTGCTTATACATTTTTTGCGTGAAATAGAAGGTCCCTAGAGATTATCATACTAAGCAAGAAACAGCTGGACCATAAAGAAGACTGAGTGCCAGAGAACTGACGCTTTCCAACTGTGGTGCTGGAGGAGACTCGAGAGTGCCTTGGACTGCAAGGAGGTCAAACCAGTCAATCTCAAAGGAAATCAACCCTGATTATTCACTGGGAGAACTAATGCTGAAGCCACCGCTGCTGCTGCTGCTGCTAAATCGCTTCAGTCGTGTCTGACTCTGTGCGACCCCATAGACGGCAGCCCACCAGGCTCCCCCTTCCCTGGGATTCTCCAGGCAGGAACACTGGAGTGGGTTGCCATTTCCTTCTCCAATGCATGAAAGTGAAGAGTGAAAGTGAAGTCGCTCAGTCGTGTCCGACTCCTAGTGACCCCATGGACTGCAGCCTACCAGGCTCCTCCGTCCATGGGATTTTCCAGGCAGTAGTACTGGAGTGGGATGCCATTGCCTTCTCCGGATGCTGAAGCTGAAGCCCCATTATTTTGGCTACCTGATGCAAAGAGCCAACACATCGGAAAAGACTGTGATGCTGGTAAAGATTGAGGGCAGAAGGAGAAGGGGGCGGCAGAGGCTGAGATAGTTCGAGAGCATCACAAACTCAATGAACATGGATTTGAGCAAACTCCAGAAGACAATAGAGGACAGAGGAGCCTGGCGTGCTCCAGCCCATGGGATCGCAGAGTTAGACACAACTTAGCGGCTGAACAACAAATATGTGGAGTCCAAAATACGACACAGATAAGCTTATCTACAAAACAGAAACAGGATCACAAGCACAGATAACAGACTTGTGATCGCCAAGGGGGAGGGGGTGGAGGATGAACTGGTTTGGGAGTTTGGAGTTAGCAGATGGAGCCTGTTACATGTAGGATGGATAAACAGCAAGGTCCTAGTGTACAGCACAGGATATTCAATATCCTGTAAGAAACCATAATGGAAAAGAATTCTTTAAAAATACAGGCAGCAAAAAAAGATAAATAATTTCAACTATAAAAATATCAGGTTCCTCTTATAATGATCTTTCAAAATTTTATATTAAGGAAGAATCACCAAACATTGCTTGTCAAATTGAACAATCTATATTGAACTCAGTTTAAATTAAGCTTCTCCTCCTTAGCTCCACAATGGATTGTTCTGGGCACTAATTTTACACTCTATCTTAAAGATAATGTGTGTGATAGCTCTTTGTGAATCTCTGTTTTGCCTCTAGAGTTTTGTTCAAATGTTGTTTGCTCCTGGAAGTACCATTGTTTTAAGAGATTAAGAATTAAGTTACAATAATGTCATTTTAATCAGAAAACACTTTCTAAAATATAGGCTGTATATATAAATTATACATATATCTAATTTTAGCGTTCTATATTTTATTGAAGTACAGAGATAATAAATCAAGCATCCAGTAATGAATATGATCAAATAAAGCAAAAAATGAAAAAGGTAAATAAAAACTGTATGTTATTTGCCATTGGGGTATATCCCTCCAAACCAAAATCATTTTGTTTACTTTCTCTGTTAATTAATAAACAATTCTATATGAAAATACCAGTTTAAAATAAACTAGACAAATGTTTTAAATAAAAATGAATGAAATTAGGGTATTTTTCAATGCAAATGTAAACTTAAGGCTACTCATTCAGTCTCCAGTTCGGACAAACAAATTTAAAAATTACCTGTTTTTACCCCATATTTTAAGGTGTCTGTGCAATCAACCAGCAACTGCTCCAGAGATTCAGGATGGTCAGACAGTTCTAAGTCAAACCCATCCAAACCTTCAAGAAGTTGATGAGGATGATGAAAGTCCAATATTTTACTCTTATCACTGAAAGTTTTCTCAATGTAGTGCAGAAGAATATTTACCACTCGCAGCAGAAAACATTTTGTTAAATCTTCGCCCTCCTTGGATGGCAACAAATCTAGAGAAAAAAGAAATAAACAACAAGGTCGGTTTCTAAACAGTCAAAGAAACTCATTATCAGATAGAATTTTGATCATAGAAAGTTAAAGATATTTGAAGGCCATGCCAAATAGTTAAATAAAGCAGCATCTGGCCAAATCCTACAAATAATCTTCATTTGAAGTCCCACTGAATAACAATTTTCACCAAAAAGTAAGCCACTTTAGATTAACGCCATGAAATTAATTGGCCTTTAAGCTCTACCAGGTGGTCCTTATTTGACTGTCGTCAAAAATGAGCTGGTAAGTTGTACTTTTAAAAGTCAGTTAAAGTATACTTATAAAAGTTAGTCTATAGATCTTAAGAAAATCAAAATGACTTCAGTAATATGTAGATAACATAGAATTTTATTAAAAAAATAAAACAAATAACATTTGTTAACAGCATTCATACCTGAAGCATAAGCATTTGATAAATTAGTCATTACATTCTCAGCGTGAGCTTCTTTTATCACATCTTTGTCAGTTGATTGACAAGGATGAATGGATTTTTTTCTCATCTGTTTTCTATCTAAGTTGAGAAAGAAAATATTTATAATTATTAAAATATGCTAATAAAATGTATTACTGTAATCAAATCTGTAATCAAGTAGATGCCTCAAAAAAACTCATAACATTTGAAATTTTTATTTACATGTGATCTCTGGTGGAGAGGGATAAACTGGAGAGAAGCATGAACTCTACTGAAATTATGTAAGGTTCTTTTATCACCACACAGAGAGCAATGATATAACTCTCATGTTAGCTTCATATCAGCTTAGCATAGAGGATTAATAATCTAATAATAAAGACCTATCATGAAAGTAAAGTGAAAGTGTTAGTCACTCAGTCATGTCTGACTCTTTGCGACCCCATGGACTGGAGCCCACAAGGAATTCTCCAGGCAAGAATCCTGGAGTGGATGGCCATTCCCTTCTTCAGGGACTGAACCCTGGTTTCCTACATTGCAACTTGATTCTTGACTGTCTGAGCCACTAGGGAAGACCTGTTATCTTTAACTATAAATAACAATCCTGCTACAGGATAAGATCCTTAAGTGCCTTCCATGTGTATTGACATTTAAGTACATATAACCATATCTACTCGGAGAAGGCAATGGCACCCCACTCCAGTATTCTTGCCTGGAAAATCCCATGGACGGAGGAGCCTGGTAGGCTGCAGTCCATGGGGTCACTAGGAGTCGGACATGACTGAGCGACTTCCCTTTCACTTTTCACTTTCATGCATTGGAGAAGGAAATGGCAACTCACTCCAGTGTTCTTGCCTGGAGAATCCCAGGGACTGGGGAGCCTGGGGGGCTGCTGTCTATGGGATCTCACAGAGTCGGACATGACTGAAGCAACTTAGCAGCAGCAGCAACCATATCTACTACATATTAAGAGTCCTAAGTTCTGTGCACACAATTTGATCCTCACAGTAACCATACAATATAGGAACATTTCCCCAGTATGTCGATTAACAGATTTAAAGAAGTTAAGTAACAGTAATAAACTAACTCTTGTTGAGCACTTATTATGGCCCAGGCACTGTTCTAAGTACTGCACATGTGTCATTCTATTCAATCCTCATAATATAGGCTTATGATATGGATACTATTATTAACAAAAATAGCTTTATATATGGTTGGACTGGAATTTATAGACAAGTGTTTGAATCCAAAGATCAATATATTATCCTCTTTAAAAATTAATATTTGAAAATAATAAGTCTTAGAGTCTTCTTCAATAAAATTGTTAAACCAAATATCCCATCAAGCAAGCTATTTCATTGTTAATATCATTTCATGTCCTGAACAATGTAGGAGAAAAAAGAAAGTACAAACTGTAGTTTATAAAATCTACTTGTTTGCCAATAGTTCTATAGAAAAAACACGAAGTAATCAGAAGATGCCCTGGAGAAGGAAATGGGAACCCACTCCAGTATTTTTGCCTGGGAAATCCCATGGACAGAGTAGCCTGGTGGGCTACAGTCCATGGGGTCACAAAAGAGTCAGACACAAGTTAGCGACTAAAAAACAACAGCAAATCAGAAAATGATGTATGGCTAAATTTTGTAGCTTCTATTTTGTAAGCTTAGTAGTATTGTTTCAAGTTCTAATTGAGTTTTCTTGAAATAAAATAAGCTATTCCCCTATATAATCCAGATTGCATTTGTTAAGACTGCAGCAAGATTAATTTGGTTTAACTTTTAAGCATTGATACATTTATCAGTTTATAAAACAAGCATTTTAAATGTTTATGTATGACAGACAAAAGTGTTTCAGTGTGGCTTTCTCTGTAAATACAATAGAATACAATAATACATTAGAAAATTGCACATAAGAAAAGACAGCATAGATTATAGAAATGTGAGATGAATTTGCAGAAAATTCAGTGTACTTAAAAACAGATTTTCATATTACATGGTGATCCAGTAGACATAAATTAATGTTTTGTACAATTTTTTTTCTAGAGGAAAATTGCTTTTTCCAAGTTTCAGTGCTATAGACAATGAGTGATAATTGATAATAAATACATTTTAAAGTACTAAAGGTTTAAATGCATCACTTCTTATATATAGTGGAAACAAAAATCACAAGAAAAGTGAAATAAAAAAATTCTATACATGAAAGAGTATTACAGAACATTTATTAAAAAGTTATGTAGCAACTAAAAGATTTGATATAGTGGAATAAGAATTATACTCCATTAATAGTTCAACCATGCATTGGATCTACAACCTGAAATTAAATTAATATTTAATAACAAAATGCTTGCTTTAAATGCGTGAGTAAGACAAAGATTGCTAATATGTTCTGTCAAAATATGTTAATAACTAATAATCATAGAAAATAAACAAGACTCGAGAGTCTGAACTTTTAATTTTCACTTTTTCTCACAAAATTTCGACTTACTTGCCAGGCTATATCCACACTCCTTGAGGTCCATGTACAGTGAAAAAATAATATCAACTTTGAGAGAATTCCTGTAGCCAGAGCGCGCTTTGATGTAATGAAAAGAACTTGACTATTAAAGATGAGTAACTGCTGTAATTTATAAGGGACCCTTTCAAGGTTCTTTTTTTTTTTTGATGGCATAGAAATTTGGAGCAATTCCATTATTTGTTGAAAAAGGCTGCAATACAATGCTCCTATTTGTTTAGAGAATTTACTGAGAGAGAATTGTATGTAAAGGTTAGTTGCTCAGTCATTCCAACTCTTTGCAACCCTATGGACTGTAGCTCGCCAGGCTCCTCTGTTCATGGGATGCTCTAGGCAAGAATACTGGAGTGGGTTGCCATTTTCTTCTCCAGGAAATCTTCTCAACCAAGGGATCAAACCTGGGTCTCCTTTGCAGGTGGATTCTTTACTATTTGAGTTACCACGGAAGTTATAATTCTTTGTATTGGTGTTTAAACATCACTTGCTTTTTAAAAGTATGATTTACTGGGAAAAAAAAAAACGAATTTCAACTTCCCTTTAACAATTACAACTTTTATCTATAGATCGACAAATATATCAGGTATATTAATATTCTAGGGTACAAACAAAAATAATGCATGGGCATATTAATAGTATAATTCACATGTTTGTAACACAGGAATTATTTTCTACTTTTGGATTGAAAATTCTAAAATAATCCAAAAGTACATAATGATCGTCATTTCTGAGCCCCATTTCCAGGTGAACCTTTTCTCAAGAATTCGTCAACTAGTCCCTTGGAATTTCAGTTCAGCTCAGTTCAGTTCAGTTGCTCAGTCGTGTCCAACTCTTTGCGACCCCATGAATCGCAGCACGCCAGGCCTCCCTGTCCATCACCAACTCTCGGAGTTCACCCAGACTCGTGTCCATCGAGTTGGTGATGCCATCCAGCCATGTCATCCTCTGTCGTCCCCTTCTCCTCCTGCCCCCAATCCCTCCCAGCATCAGAGTCTTTTCCAATGAGTCAACTCTTTGCATGAGGTGGCCAAAGGACTGGAGTTTCAGCTTCAGCATCAGTCCTTCCAAAGAACACCCAGGACTGATCTCCTTTAGAATGGACTGGTTAGATCTCCTTGCAGTCCAAGGGACTCTCAAGAGTCTTCTCCAACACCACAGTTCAAAAGCATCAATTCTTCGGCACTCAGCCTTCTTCACAGTCCAACTCTCACATCCATACATGACCACAGGAAAAACCATAGCCTTGACTAGACGAACCTTTGTTGGCAAAGTAATGTCTCTGCTTTTGAATATGCTATCTAGGTTGGTCATAACTTTCCTTCCAAGGAGTAAGCATCTTTTAATTTCATGGCTGCAGTCATCATCTGCAGTGATTTTGGAGCCCCAAAAATAAAGTGTGACACTGTTTCCACTGTTTCCCCATCTATTTCCCATGAAGTGATGGGACTGGATGCCATGATCTTCGTTTTCTGAATGTTGAGCTTTAAGCCAACTTTTTCACTCTCTACTTTCACTTTCATCAAGAGGCTTTTTAGTTCCTCTTCACTTTCTGCCATAAGGGTGGTGTCATCTGCATATCTGAGGTTACTGATATTTCTCCCGGCAATCTTGATTCCAGCTTTGTTTCTTCCAGTCCAGCGTTTCTCATGATGTACTCTGCATAGAAGTTAAATAAGCAGGGTGACAGTATACAGCCTTAATGAACTCCTTTTCCTATTTGGAACCAGTCTGTTGTTCCATGTCCAGTTCTAACTGTTGCTTCCTGACCTGCATATAGGTTTCTCAAGAGGCAGGTCAGGTGGTCTGGTATTCCCATCTCTTTTAGAATTGTCCACAGTTTATTGTGATCCACACAGTCAAAGGCTTTGGTATAGTCAATAAAGCATAAATAGATGTTTTTCTGGAATTCTCTTGCTTTTTCCATGATCCAGCAGATGTTGGCAATTTGATCTCTGGTTCCTCTGCCTTTTCTAAAACCAGGTTGAACATCAGGAAGTTCACGGTTCACATATTGCTGAAGCCTAGCTTGGAGAATTTTGAGCATTACTTTACTAGCGTGTGAGATGAATGCAATTGTGCAATAGTTTGAGCATTCTTTGGCATTGCCTTTCTTTGGGATTTAAATGAAAATTGACCTTTTCCAGTCCTGTGGCCACTGCTGAGTTTTCCAAATTTGCTGGCATATTGAGTGCAGCACTTTCACAGCATCATCTTTCAGGGTTTGAAATAGCTCAACTGGAATTCCATCACCTCCACTAGCTTTGTTCACAGTGATACTTTCTAAGGCCCACTTGACTTCACATTCTAGGATGTCTGGCTCTAGGTGAGTGATCACACCATCATGATTATCTGGGTCGTGAAGATCTTTTTTGTACAGTTCTTCTGTGTATTCTTGCCACCTCTTCTTAATATCTTCTGCTTCTGTTAGGTCCATACCATTTCTGTCCTTTGGAATTTACAACGATTAAATAACGTGCTGGTCAACATTGCTATTTTTTAAAATTAAGCATCTTTTGAGCATGTTAATGGAAGAACCTGAGAAGATCGGTGGTTCACAAAACAAAAGGATCTGGAAATATGTTAGCTTCTCTTCTGTGCATTTGGTGCAGTCTTCGCTCAGTCCTGTCCGACTCTCTGCGACCCCCTGGACTGTAGCCTACCAGGCTCCTCCCTCCATGGGATTCTCCAGGCAAGAGTACTGGAGTGGGGTGCCATTTCCTTCTCCAGAATAAAAAGATTCGGTGATGTCTAATTCATTCTGATAATGAAAGGGGGGAAAAATGAGGGTTGTCAAAAGCCATTGACAAACTTCAACCTAATATGGACCCATTATTACAATCTTTTCCTCATCAAGGAGTTCACTAGAGCCTCTAACAAATAAACAAAAAACATATTGGATGATTTGAAAATCATTTTTCTCTGTGTCTTTCTTCCTCCTTTCATTGCTTCCAATGAAATTGACTGATGATTGTGACATAGAAAAGGGAAAAATAGACAACATAAGCTTCCCGGAGTCCGTAGCTGCTTTTCCGTTCCCTTCGATGGTCAGCAAACCTTGCTTGTGCTAAGAGCATCGCCACATCCACCGGGCCGTGCTAAGCCGCTTCCGCCGCGTCCAGCTCTGTGCGACCCCACGGATGGAGCCCACCAGGCTCCTCTGTCCGTGGGACTCCCCAGGCAAGAAGATGGAGTGGGTTGCCATTTCCTCCTCCAGGGGATCTTCCGACCTGGCAGGCGGGTTCTTCACCGCTCGCGTCACCACATCCGCTAGGGAAGATTATCTCACTATCTTCATTGAAAATCGGCTCTGCTCCTGACTCCTGGACCCCCGCTCATTTCTGTTCATAAACCCAGCTCTGTCCCTGCCCTGCTTGGTCTGTGAGAACCCTCTCCCTACACAGTTCATCCCACCAAGTCCCCTACCTTCTTCCTCCTCCTCCTCCTCCTCCTCGTCCTCCTCCTCCTCCTCCTCGCCCGCTCCTTCCCCACACACTAACCACGGGCACTCTGCGCTCGGACGGGCTCGGTCAATCCCGGTTCTGAGGAATCGGGTCTCCCCCACAGAGTCCTCTCTGTCACTCTGTTTCCTCCCCTTCATGTCCTGACAATGAGACCTTTATTTCTAAACACACAGCGTGAAGCTGACCCTCCCCAACCCAAGGGGAAATTAATGTTGCTGTTGTTTTCACTTGATTCTAATTATATACATTTATAAAACATATATAAGTTGAAATGAAAACTCAATAATTTTTATCTACAAGGCATGTGCAAGATTTCTTGTATTATATTACACTATATTAGACAGGACCTCAAGAGGAAATGGGGATAATACTCTTAGAAAACAGTCACTCAGGTTAAACCCATAGATTTTTTCCTATTGGACACTCACTGTATTTAATACAGTGCTAAACATATTTCATATATTGACTCCTCATAGTAGCTTCAGTGATTTAGATATTATTACTGTTGTGTTCTGTTTCACATCTTCCTTTACTTCAGTCCTCCCATCAATAAAGTGGGCACCGTAGTAATACCTACTCATGAGCTTTCAGTATAAAAAGAGATGATGCTTTTGAAGTGTTTATAGCAAACTATGAATTATTTTTCCTGACAATCTTGACAGACAGAACAAAAACAATCAAAACATGATTCTGATAATGCCATTGCCTTGACCAAAAACTTCTAATGATGATATCTACTATAAAGTTCTTAAGTTGACCCTTTTCCTGCCTTACCGCCTACCACTCACCTACAGAAACCTTCTGCATCTCAAAAATAGTTCCCTCACGCTCTCCTATTGACATCACCTCTTCTTACTTCCTTGTACTTTATATAGAGCAACTTCATATGTTTTAAATGACTTCTCTCCTTCTTTCTCCTAATTTGAAGCCCGTATATCACACGTTTACTGAGTACTTATGTGCGAAGCACTCTTGTAAGATAGATTCACATTAATTCATTTAATTCTCCCTGCAGCCTTATAAAAACACTGCTATTTACTTCCCTCATTTTACAGATGAAGAACCTAAAGCACAGAGAAGTCAAGCTCTTTTCCAGAGACCACACAGCTAGTAAGTGGCAGATCCAGGATTCAGACTTGATCATTCTCATTGTAGAGTCCGCTCTCTTGTTACACCCTCTTGTCATATCTTAGTAGCTCCATAAATATTTGCATATTTCCACCACTGAGCTGAAGTGATCTTTATTTCCCTCTGAATTATCACAGCAACGTTTTTTCAACTTTTGCACAGCTCCTTTGGCAGTTTAATGTGTTTATTAGAAGTTCTATCTTGGTGTTGGAGGGGAGGTACAAAAAGTACCATCAAATCCACCCTCAAGGAAGTTACAATTTAGCAGAAAGGAGAGTAACAAACAAGACAAAACTCGACATGTTTGAATGATGTGAAAAATGCCACACATAATAAAATTATAATCAAGCATTATAGTAGTGACCTGGGAAAGGGTGGTCCATGAATGTGCCACCAGGTTGCTCTGAGAGAATTCACAGAAGACTAATGGTCTGAAGGGCCATCTGCAGCTCTCTGAAGAGGGTGTGTGTGAGCTGAAATCTGAACTAAGTGAATTTAACTAGGTGATGAGACAGGAAAATCACATTCGAGAAAATTTTTAAAATGCACAATATCTTGAGATGCTAATTGAGGAAATAAGGAAAAATAAGTGTATGTGACACCCCAGAAAACCAACAGGGAGCAGTTATCGACAGGGGAAGTGGGAAAGACACATAAATGTGTTTGGCGTTTAGCGTTACAAAACCACACAAGGATCTGGGCTGTGGAATGACGTGATCGTGGTTTCCTTCTGGTTGTAGAAACAATTGTGAAGGGATTGTGATTGAAAACGGTCAGTCTCTTGGTAAAACTTAGAGCAAGAGTTTTTCTTTTTTTTTTTTTAATTGTCTGTGAGACCAGCAGAGATGCTAGAAGCAGGAGCGTAGGCTCTCTGACAAATTCTTCAAAATGAATCCCAATCAAAGGCATGAAATTGAATGATGATGGCACTACGTAATACAAATATATAAAACGGGCTATAGGATTATGGAGGGAGGAAATTTATTTCTGTTTGGAAATACATTAAGAAGGATAAATCTTATACGCTTGAAACTTGTAGTAAACTGTGCGTGTGGGCTTACTCGTGTCCGACTCTTTGGGACCCCGTGGACTATAGCCCACCAGGCTCTCTGTCCATGGAATTTTCCAGGCAAGTATACTGGAGAGGGTTGCCTTTTCCTCCTCCAGGGGATCGTCCACCCAGGAATCAAACCCATATCTCTTGGATCTGCTGCATTGGTAGGCGGATTCTTTACCACTGAGCCACCTGGAAAGCCCTGGGCTTTAGTATGGCAGGCTCTAGTCTAAGCCCTTCTGGAGCATTAATTCATTCAATCCTCTCAACAAATTTCTCTTTTACAAAGAAATCTGCAGTGGATGGAAGGTGTTCAGAGTGTATGAGTTCATCCAAAGACCTGAGTTCCTTTCTTCTTGTGGCACAGACATTCCCTTGATCTCTGCTATCTATTTTATATGGCACTTAAAAGTAAGAGAAAAAAATGCTCAGAAAAGTTACATATTTAACAATTTAAAAAAACAGGTGAATTAAATAATAATATATTTAAGTTTTATTATTTCAAGCATGAACTGCTTCTCAATGAGAATGTTAAATTTCATCTGAAATACTTAGTCTGTATTTAGCTTTCATGAAATTTTCAATTAAAAAATAAATGAACATACATAAATTGTTTCAAAGATTCTTAAAAGTTTCCAATAACTAAATTGAGTATGAGTTTTTATATTTAAATTAACTGTAAGGAAGTAAAATTTTAAATTGATCTCAATTACACTAGCTGCATTTCAAGTACTCAAAAGCCACACGTGGCCACTGGCCACTGAACTGGACAGCACAAGTCAAGATTGTTTCTTTTACCTACTTTTTATCCACAAAGCTCGCTTATTAGCACTGTACCTGAGTTCTAGACCAAGGAACGGGACGAAAGGAGATAAAAGAAATTAGGCTACTGTTTAAAGTGTGAGTTAGAATTTAACATACATCCCATTGGCCAGATCTTAGTTCCATGGTCAGAGATAGCTGACCTGGTCATACAGAACCGCTGGGAGGCAAAGTTAGAAACTATAGTCACCTTCTAAACAAACTTCTTTGCTAACACTTTGTGCATAGGGTAAGGAGGAGGGGAGTGGGGGAAGGGGGGTTTTCCATTTCTAAAACAAAGAAGAGAAGAGGGATACTGGGAAAAATTAACAGTCTATGCCATGCGCAGATACTACTGTAGAACTTCCTTTAGATAAGTCATGGGAAACACAAAATGATCATGCACCTTGGGCACGTTTATAGCTTTTAATCAGTAGAGTTGAAAAAAAAAATGATATTTGGACCATGATAGAAAGGATGTTTGTAATTTCAATATATTGTTAAAAAAATAAGGTATGGATCATTGCCATTTAATGTTTTATTATTTTTTTAACTTTTCCTGTGTTGATATTCTACCCCTTAAATTGCATAAACTTTCAAAGAAAATCATTTAATTATTTTCATACCTCTATGATGTTTAGTCATACTACAAAGTCCAAAGAAGACTTGTTACCCTTTTCACTGGAAATATTTATTAGCTTTTCTTTCCATATAATGTCTGATTATCTGGGTTCAAATAGAAAGATAAATTTGAAGACAGAGTAAATAATTAAGACTGTGGAATAGAAAGATACAAATAACTCCCAGAAGACATTGATGTGTGTTTACTTTGTAAGGTTTGACTTCATTTGTTTTCATTAGTCACTAATTTCTTCTGGGAGAATTTGTTTTCGTCTTTGAGAAACGATTCTAACAATACCATGAAGCATAATACTCTAAATATACAAAGGACAGAGAGGACAGCTCTTGCTTTCTGGAACGTTCTGGTCTTTACAATAATGTGATTCTTTCATCTTGCATTTCACTGTAGTTTTCCTGTGAGCACTTGCAAACCTGCTGTTTACACATTGTAAGGAGAAAAGATTATAATCATTCAACATACTTGAGCCAATATTTTTCTTTGTACTTTTTGTGTCTAGACTACAGGACATCTTTCTTTTATCAGCTTGCTTTGTAAAGCAGAAAAAGAGCTTCTTTGTTGTGCTTTGTTTTTTGTAGCAAAGCAAAACAAATGCCATTCCCATTATTCAGATATATAATTCTAACGAAATACCAACAGTGTAGAAACTGTTTTACAGAAAACTTAGGGAGTTTGCCCCTATAAAGTATAACTAACAACTTTCAGAACAGAGATGCAACCCCAGACCAAAACGCAGATCTTCCAACTTTATTCTCTTTATTTTATTAAAACAACATAGCATACCATTTTCCATTTCTTTCCACCTAGTGACTTTTTAAAATATAGCCTATCATGTTATTAATATTTTATATTGTGTTCAGTTGGTGTGTGTTTTCACTTCAACATAAAATATTAATATGTAAAGTAATACTGATCCTTGGCTTTCCAAATTCCTGATTTACCCCCTTCTTCAGGGTACCTTCCCAACCCAGGGATCAAGGCCACATCTCCTACATTGCAGGCAGATTCATTACCATCTGAGCCACCAGGGAAGCCCCTCATTGGGGGAAATTAATGGCCATTTCATTTTGCTACATTCTGTTTGTTAACACATGCACTTTATGTTTCTTTTCTCAGAAGTTCCTACATTTTCTCAAAGCCTACATTTTGAAGCATGATTTTAGAATACGGACTAACAGCAACAAATAATTCCAAGTTGAATTTCACAGAGTTAAAGTGTAACCTGGCCTGAACCAGATCTATAACGTCTGTACTAACTGACTGACAGCAGCTTTAGAAAACAAAGGCAAATCTCAAATTATCCCAGTCATGAAAGCCGGAAAACAGCTAAGTGTTAATAGTATCCAGTTTGCTACAAATAGTTGTTATGATGAGTTTTAGATTGGTTTTGGGAAATAGAACTATTTTTTATAAAAACCATGTTATTTCTGTTAATACATAATGCATTGCATGCAGATTCTTTACCATCTGAGCCTCCAGGGAAGTGCAATATATATAATAGATTTACAATTTTTGCTTTTAAATAAACTGATAAATATTTTAAATTTACTAATTTTAATTTGGAATATTTCTAGTAGAACCAGATTATTAGATATAACCCACATAAAGCAAATTCTTTGAGGTTTTCACTAATTTTTAAGACTGTATGTAAAGGGATCCTGAGACCAGAAAGTTATAAAGTTTTGTGTTTGTAAACTTCAATGTAGATACAAAGTTGTTGTGAAATACACAACAGGATTTCAAATGGTATTGTCTTATTGAAAAGGAGGCAATACGTTATTTTTTTCCTCATGAAGATGTATTATTCATTTCTTAATGATAGACAGGTATGCCAACTTCATCTAGTGTTTGCATTTGCATCTCAAATGATCATTACTGAACACAAAGAGGAAAAGATAACATCTGGATATCATGAAATAAACCAGTAACACAAATTGGCTCATGAATATTTATTAGTGCATTAATTCTTCTATAGATAAAACAAATGAATAAACTCATAGAATTATTTATCTATGCATCTTTTTGTAGAATAGGCTTTATACAAAAATGTTGCTCCTTGTATAAATGACATTCGAATAGTTTTTAAAAATCCTCTCCCATTATAATCGCTGGATACCACTATGCTAATAAAAAGACGGAGATTTGTATAATTAACACTGGTTGAAAATGAGATAGTAGCCTGATTCTTGTTTACACATTAGAAAGCTTTAAAACTGTCCGAGATAGCCATGATTAACCAGAAAAGAGCAGAGGACAATACATTTATCTCTCATCTTTCTAGTTTGCAGTAGGAATGAGGATGGAGTTCTATTCATCTATTAATTGTCATTCACTTAGTCTCCAGTGTGATGTATATATACAAGATGAGAGGACTTCAGTCACTTGAGTTAATTAATTATTAAATGTATTTGTTTTGCTGTTAACTCAATTTTGCATGTCTTCCCCAAATATCCTTTATTATTTGAAGTCCCACTTATTCTTACAGGACTCACTTATTCTTTCTCAATACCATAAGATAAAATAGTTTTCTGTTTCCTTATTATTGATACAGAATATTTTTTCAGTATTCTGGGTTTTTACCTGAGGGTGTTGATTATCTTGCAACGTAATTATTTGCTTTTATATGTTCTGCTTCATTGCCTACGTTATCAGTTTCTTGAAGTAACTGCTATTGTGTCTTTCTCACCTTTGTATTGATGTAGTGCAAAACTGAGAACTTAGTAGATGGTTATTTGGTGTTAATGAAGTGAATTAAACAACCTCAGAAAATTCTATCAGCTTAGTCCAAATCACCTGGTGTGCGGAACAAAAATTAAATTTTAACCAAGGAAATAAAGCATCAAGAATACCATCTTTATATTTTGTATTATTATTGAATAAGAATTTAAGAACATGTTATATCTTACCATGAAAGAAGAAATATAAAATGCATGCTTTTAAGTCTTGGAATAAATGCAAAATATAGACCTAGAATTGAGCATCTACAGTATCTGTGACACCAAGGTTCCATTTCTGGAAGTCAATTTAAATCATATCTTTGTCTCATTTTCTTCTAAGTTGCCAGCAAGATTTCAAAAGTTTCCTAACTGAATTTATTCTCTGTAATTTTATTTCTTTCTTTTTTCTTTTTCTTTTTTAAATTATGAAGGTATACACATTTACAGGAGATTTGGAAAATTCAGAACAAAGTAACATTAATTAAATTTTATTCAATGCTTAAAAACCACAGTAAAGTGAGTGTTATGTTAGTTCACTGATTTCTCCAAAGGACATTTATTGACTGTAATGTGTCTGTAGGGGAGGAAAAAATGTTTTTGTTTCCAGGAAATTTCAGGTTGTTGGCTGAGACTCACCTGTAATAAAGACATATTCAGTTCAGTTCAGTTCAGTCACTCAGTTCAGTTCAGTCACTCAGTTGTGTCCTACTCTTTGCGACCCCATGAACCGGAGCATGCCAGGAATCCCTGTCAAAACAATAATAAGTTTAATAACTTGTTTACCTTCTGCATACATAAGATTTAGCCAGAAAAACCTTTGTAACTCCCCAAATGGCCCAAGCTACCACCTTAAATACCATTTTCAGCTAAAGATAAAAGAATGTGTTGGAAGTCTGAGGGAAGACAGTTGTGGGAGGTTGTCAGGAACAGCAGGAGTAAGGTTGCCGTGCAGATTCACACCAGTGCCTTCTCCACTGGCAGGAAGTTCCAGAGAAGCGTGCGTGTGGGCACGCTCAGTCGTGTCCGACTCTTTGCAACCCCATGGACCACAGCCCGCCAGGCTCCTGTGTCCATGGAATTTTCCAGGCAAGAATACTGGAGTGGATATCCATTGCCTACTCCAGGGGATCTGACCCAGGGATCGAACCCAAGTTTCCTGCATTGGCAGGCGGATCTTTTACCACTGAGCCACCAGGGAAGCCCCGTGGCTGCATACTTGATGTAATTTACTATAAAACAATACAATTGAAGATGCTTGTTTACAAATGTCATTTCATCAATTTCCCTTTTCTGCTATGCTTAATTCTTCAAAACCGAATTATCGTAAGGACTTCTTTAATCTTAAAAGGGACATAAAGATTAGTTATTTCTTTCTGGAGAAAAATCGTGGGGGAAAGACTTTCCTATTCAGAGCAGATGTAAACTATGTTTGAACAGTTATACACTTCTCTGTGTGTCTCTGTATTATTCCCTTTGCCTGGAATGTTTTCCTTTTTTCATACCTAGCCAATTTATACTTCAAAGTCAGTTCTAATCTTATCTATGAAGATTCCCTACTTCTTATAGTATTACTAACAGCTTACTCCTCCCAAGATACATATGAACCACTGCTGCTGCTAAGTCACTTCAGTCATGTCCAACTCTGTGCGACCCCACAGACAGCAGCCCACCAGGCTCCCCTGTCCACAGGATTCTCTAGGCAAGAACACTGGAATGGTTTGCCATTTCCTTCTCCAGTATGAACCACTACAAGTGTGTAATTGATTGAGCCATGGCAACCAGTAAGCACAAACCAAGTAATATCTTTGACTCAACTGCGGCCTTTTCAGTGTCAGGAATAGCGCTTGCTTTATTCCATATCTCAGGGCTCTGGCATATGCCTAGGACCTAGTACACATTCAATTAAGACTTTTCAAATGAACAAAACAATTATTTCAGCCTCAGAGCTGGATCAGAACTGGATTGCTTACTTTCAAATAAGCTGTGAGGAGGATCCCTACGTCATCCTCTTTTTACTGAATTTTACCTGGCTTTCTCCATCCATCCCAAAACAGATTTTCCATCTGCTCAAACTGGTCCCCGTAAAGCAAATGTGAATAAGTCCAGCTGATGAATCCAAATTCTAAATTAACGCTGATGCTCAAAAGTTACTTCACTCTGAGGTTCAGATTCCACTTAAGTCCATCTCAGCAGGATCCTTGCATCCATGGAAGGCTGAAGGAATGTAGCTGAGAAAGGAATCTGAAAAAGGGTGAGGAATCTAAGAGTGGAACTCTTTGAGGTAAAGACTGGATGAGCATAACCATGTACAATTCATTTAATTCCATTTTTTAATCATCAAATAATTTATTTCTTTGTCATCAAGGGACAGATGGAGCAGGAGTGAAACTGCAAAGTCAGGAGATTGAAGGAAGACTCACATTTCATGAGAGATATTTGTGAGTTTACATCACACCAGCAATAGTGGTCATGACCACAGGAAAAACCATAGCCTTGACTAGACGAACCTTTGTTGGCAAAATAATGTCTCTGCTTTTGAATATGCTATCTAGGTTGGTCATAACTTTCCTTCCAAGGAGTGAGTGTCTTTTAATTTCATGGCTGCAGTCACCATCTGTAGTGATTTTGGAGCCCTGAAAAATAAAGTCTGACACTGTTTCTACTGTTTCCCCATCTGTTTCCCATGAAGTGATGGGACCACATGCCATGATCTTCGTTTTCTGAATGTTGAGCTTTAAGCCAACTTTTTCACTCTCCACTTTCACTTTCATCAAGAGGCTTTTTAGTTCCTCTTCAGGTTCGTCTAGTCAAGGCTATGGTTTTTCCTGTGGTCATGTGTGGATGTGAGAGTTGGACTGTGAAGAAGGCTGAGTGCCGAAGAATTGATGCTTTTGAACTGTGGTGTTGGAGAAGACTCTTGAGAGTCCCTTGGACTGCAAGGAGATCCAACCAGTCCATTCTGAAGGAGATCAGCCCTGGGATTTCTTTGGAAGGAATGATGCTAAAGCTGAAACTCCAGTACTTTGGCCACCTCATGTGAAGAGTTGTCTCATTGGAAAAGACTCTGATGCTGGGAGGGATTGGGGGCAGGAGAAGGGGACGACAGAGGATGAGATGGCTGGATGGCATCACTGACTCGATGGACGTGAGTCTCCGTGAACTCCAGGAGTTGGTGATGGACCGGGAGACCTGGCGTGCTGCGATTCATGGGGTTGCAAAGAGTTGGACATGACTGAGCGACTGATCTGATCTGATCTGATCTGAGCAATAGTGGTCAGCCAGCAGTGAAGGTGGTCAAAGTGACGAATCATCAGTGGGATTTTTGTATCACATGACACACTAGCTGTACTTTTGGAAAATAAATTTTATTTTAAAGAATATACTACTTGACCTAACGGAGAAGGCGATGGCACCCCACTCCAGTACTCTTGCTTGGAAAATCCCATGGATGGAGGAGCCTGGTGGGCTGCAGTCCATGGGGTCGCTAAGAGTCAGACAGGACTGAGCGACTTCACTTTCACTTTTCACTTTCATGCATTGGAGAAGGAAATGGCAACCCACTCCAGGGTTCTTGCCTGGAGAATCCCAGGGACGGGGGAGCCTGGTGGGCTTCCGTCTATGGGGTCGCACAGAGTCAGACATGACTGAAGCGACTTAGCAGCAGCAGCAGCAGCACTTGACCTAAATGCTTAATAAATTCATATCTTAGTTTTCTTGCTTTATAGGTATGAATTTTAACGGACTTTAATATTGTGCAGTACTAACTAACAAGTAAGGAGCTGAAAAACTGTTTAAACTACATGAAGCAGACTTAAAATAGATATTTACAACCCAGCCATAATTATGTCACTCTCTTTAGCTCTCGTTTTATTTACTTTGATGCTCCTGCAGGGGAGATTTATTCCCCCACCCCACACCCACCATTGTTTTCTGTTCCAGAGATTTCTTAACAAATTATTTTTCTGCTTTCCACTTGTAGGTGCCCTCTGCAATCTCTCATCCTTTGCAGCAAACAATTTTCATTAGTAGTCATGGACATTTTAACCCTCAGTTCTATTCCTTCAAAATAAGTATTATGTTTTTAAATCCAAGGGCAATGTCTTTCAAAACATCATAAGATAGTAAGCAAATATGCTTTGTACTGTAAATAAGCCATACCTGATATAAAAGGAGGTACTGGGTGATTGTATTAACCTCTATGAAAGAACAAACAACTTTCTTACATGGAGAGTTTAATGATGTTTGAAGATGATAAAACACTGATAGATTTAGCTAATAATAAGAGTTAGGAAAAGCAAAATCCCATAGATTTTATTTTTCAAATCAATCAATACTAAATCTTGAGAGCTTCAAGTTCTCAACACCTGCTTTAATACCTTCCCATTAACTACTTCCTATCTTTAGTCCCTTCCCCAGCTAGCAGAGGCCCCATGGTTCATTACTGTAGTCTTGTCAATATTCTCAACATCTTGCTTTATTGTTTTCTAGCCTCTTTCACACCCAGTAGATCTTCCTCAAAATTTCAGCCCAACTCCTCTACCATATTTCTTCTTCCTGCAGTGATAGCAACCATCGAGCTCCAGTATCTCTGCACACTAAGGGCACCTGCATCTATCTGGCTTTCGGTTTCTGTTACCTTAATGACCCCTCCTCGATGCCCGATCCTCTTCTGCATCTTTTTCTATCCTATCTCCCATGGGGACTGCACTCCCTCTTGATTCCCTTCTTTCTCCTCTGACTCCAACTCCTTCCCCTTTACAGGAAACATAGCTCCAACAGAATGTTTTGTGGGTGGGGTCGTGTCCCCACAAATCTCATATGATGAAGTCTTTCCCCCCAGTACCTTAGAATGCGACTGCGTTTGGAAATAGGGTCTTTACATAGCTGATTGAGTTAAACGGGGTTATTAGGATGGATCCTAATCCAATATAACTCGTGTTGTTATAGGAAAAAGAAATCAGGTCACGGAAATACACAGAAAAAAGAACAAGTAAGACAGAGACAGACGGCCAGCTACAAAGCCAAGAAAACAGAGCAGACTCAGAAGAAACCAGTCTTATTGACATCTTAATCTCAAGACTTCTAGCCTCTAGAACCAGAGAAGGCAATGGCACCCCACTCCAGTACTCTTGCCTGGAAAATCCCATGGACGGAGGAGCCTGGTAGGCTACAGTCCATGGGGTCGCTAAGAGTCAGACATGACTTTCACTTTCACTTTTCACTTTCATGCATTGGAGAAGGAAATGGCAACCCACTCCAGTGTTCTTGCCTTGAGTGGGCTGCTGTCTATGGGGTCGGACACGACTGAAGCGACTTAACAGCAGCAGCAGCAGCAGATGTTTTTCACCCTTACTCCCATAATTTAGCCTGTTATCCTGGCCCATAGTAGGCGATGTTTGTTTCTTGCACTTGTATTTTTTTTTAAGAGCATCCACAGATTATTTAGTTTGATATTCACAATTTTGTGTGATTTTCTGAGATTTCAGCAACTATTACTAAACCAATCTCACCAATGAGAAACTTGACTTTAAGAGTTTTAGAAACTTAACTGCATCTCAAAGGTTTTGCAAAAACTCACCAGTCTCTGTAGTTTCGATTGCTCATGTATGTAAATAGCTTTGCAAATATTTAGCATTTCCTGCTGCTTCTTTGTTGACTGTTTTTGGCTGCTGACTGTCATTCTGTCTCCATTCACTCCTTCAAAGTCTGGAATCTATTGCTGCCACGCCTTATAGTATTTATTTTTGGTGTGTATTTTATTTTTATAACATGTTTTTAGCTAAGTAAATACATTTCTTTTTCTTTTATCGGAAGATTTACATTGTTTTGTAAAACATTTTCTCATGGATGTCACTGACACACCCTAGCTCTTTGAATTTATGTTAAGATTTAAAGTTAGCAATTTTCTTTACCCATCATAAACAGCCTAGTTTTATGAACGTGCCTCTACTTAAGAAAAATGGATTTTTGAAGTCATATAAGAGACTTGTTGCTATTTATTTTATCTACAATGACATGTTAGGAGACACAAATATAAGACTGACAAAGTCAAAACAGAGGAAAAGAGCACAATAAGATTGTGTCTAGGGTATTATTAATGGAACACCAGAGTAGAGTGTTTAAGAAATGTCACTGCTAATTCTCAATAATTTTCTCCCAAAATATTTTGTCAATTATTTCCTAACAATATATATCATTGTTAATATAGAAGCAGGGAAGCTAATTTTAAAATAGTTATATTTATTAGGGTTTCTTTGTTTTTATCAAGTTCATATTGTCCTTGAAAATTTATAATATGCCAAGCTCCATGCTGTGTGGAACACAATAGGGAAATGTTGAAAATAGATGTTGTTTTTTTTTTACAAGCTGCATGAGTTTTGCTTAAGAAATATCCTCTAATGCAAAACTCAAGCATTGACTTATTATTTCATTTAATAGCTATTTATTGTCTCTTAAGAAGTCCAGAAATTGATGTAAACTGAAAGACCACTGACAAATGATCACCTCAAAGCAGCCGTGACTGCTTCCCCATCTACATACTGAAACATATCAGCATAAAATCCCAAGGAATTGCATAGGAAGCGAACCTAATTCCGTCTTGTATGCTCTGGGAAGTTACAGAAAATGAAAATGTGGAATTTATGACCAGAAGGATGAATACCAATTAGCTAAGCAAAGGGTGAGGGAGGAGGATGCAGACTAAAGGGATTACATTTTAAATGGACCAGATCAGAGAACGTGAAATTGTGTTAAACAGATTCCCCTTGAAAATAGACTATGAAGGCTGGGGAAAGAGAAGTGTTAAACTTGGTGGCATAGACAGAACCAGAAAGGACATTATATATCATACTAAATAATTTGGGCCTTTGTACCACTGAAAGATTTTAGGTAGGATAACTTTAAAGTCATATTAATGCTTCAAACTGACGACTATAAATGCAGTGTCTGTCAAGAATGGAAGTTAGGGAATGAAGATAATAGAGATGTAATTAAGAGAAGTATAAAAGTATAGAACTATTGAAGAAGAAAAGCCAAAAGTACTTAACTATTTAATGGGAGATGTTGGGGAGAAGAAGGAGTAAGGGTCAACACGTTTCTCATCTGGGAAAGTGAATATACAATGCTGTTATTCACAGGAATAGGAGAAAGGTCAGGAAGGACAGAAAATGAGTCCTGGCTTAAATATGTCATTTTAGAATATTAGTTTATTTTCCCAATGACTTTAAAACCCGGGAACTTGAACTAGAACTTTGAAATGATGAGCGTGGAAAGTAAAATAAGAATTGAAGAGAGTCATGGCTTGAACTCTAAATAAACAAATATCAAAGAGAAACAGGAGCCCAGTAGAGCTGAAGATGGTGTGATCATCAGTAAGAGGTGGAGAGAAAATCAACATAATATGATATTATAAAAAACAAGTTAAGGAAGCATTTGAGAAAGGAGAGAGTGGTCATCAGGATTAAAATCTAGAGACAAGAAAGGAAAAAAGTTTCAATACCTTTGAGGTAGAATGCAAATTGAAACGAATTGAATAATTGACTAAAAGTGGAGGAAACACAGGTAAAATGCCCTACAAGTTAAGAAGCCTGATTCTCAAGAGGAAGAAAAAAATTGTGTGATAAAAGTGAATCATATGGGTTCAAAAATAGAGGAAGTTTTGAAGTTGGAAAAGTTTTGAATTTCTATAGTGATAGTGAAGTCACTCAGTCGTGTCTGACTCTTTGCGACCCCATGGACAGTAGCCAACCAGTCTCCTCCGTCCATGGGATTTTCCAGGCAAGAGTACTGGAGTGGGTTGCCATTTCCTTCTCCAGGGGATCTTCCCAACCCAGGGATCGAACCTGGGTCTCCCGCATTGTAGGCAGACGCTTTACCGTCTGAGCCACCAGGGAAGGCCGAATTTCTATAAGGACCAATGAAATCTGTATTAGTTTGTTAGGGCATCCATAACAAATTGCCATAGGTTGAGTAGCTTAAACAACAGGAACTTATTTTCTCTCAGTTCTAGAGGCTTCGGCTGCTGCTGCTAAGTCGCTCCAGTCGTGTCTGACTCTATGGCAGCCCTCCAGGCTCCCCCATAGGGGGAGTAGGTTGCTCTGTCAAGACCAAGGGCCAAATATTTTCTTACCATTTCTTACCATTCTTCAAAACCAAGAAGAAGGTGACTACAGGTGATTCAGTCTCTAACACATACACATGCACACACAACGTGGGCACTCAGAGAGTTGAGTTAAAGCATAACTATTTTACCTCCAAATTACTGCTAATGCTGAAAAGTACAGGTATTTATCTAATGTGTTTCAGGGTCATGTGTGGGAAAGTTGAATGTTAGGTGGAGTTTAATTTTACCAGCAGCTATTGTGAGATGAACTGTCAGAAAGAAACTTGCTTTTTACAAAATATATTTGTCTTTATTTAGCCTCTCAAAGATCAGGTTAGCAGGTTTCCTTGATGGCTCGGAGGCTAAGAATCCACCTGCACTGCAGGAGCTGCAGGAGACGCAGCTGGGTCCCTGGGCTGGGAAGATCTTCTGGAGTAGGAAACAGCAATTCACTCCAGTACTCTTGCCTGGGAAATCCCATGGACAGAGGAGCCTGCTGGGCTATAGTCCTTGGGGTCATATAGGGTCGGACACAACTGAGCACTCATAAACACCCACAGTCTCCCAAAATTCAGAAAGTCGCCCATTCTAAAGGATATTGTTCTATGTTGAATATAATGAAATCCACGCTTTGTGCTCTGAGACAATGGGAATATCCTTAAATTTGGCTGATGGGGCGTGAAATTCAATTACTGTTCATTCAAGTATTGTTTGAACTATTCCTTTGTTCTTTTATAAAATTTACCATATGGAAAGGAAGTACAGTGTCTTCCAGTTGAAAGAAATAATTGGCATTAATATCCTATAATTAAATTGACTTTATTTTCCATTACTTTTTGAAGACTTGTATCCAGAAAGACAGCAAGAGAGAGAGAGAGAATAGTAATGAGCAGAATAAACTCGAATAACTCGACTGGATGGCTTATATCAACTTGATGCTGAGCAGTACCCTATTGGACTTCCCGGCATGTCCTGCATTTCTCGCAGGCAAGACTCCAGCCTCCATGACTTTTCCTGAGTTCCAAGGGGCAGATCAGTTGCTAATCAAGGGAGCTCCAGCAACGAAACTACCTGGGGCAAGATTAAAAAGGCCAGGGAGGCTCATTAAGATTAGGAGACTCATCACCCAAGACTCTGTGTTGTGTATTCAGTACTCAAGTCATGTCCAGCTCTTTGGGACCCTATGGACCGCATCACACCAGGCTTCCCTGTCTCTCACTGTCTCCCAGAGTTTACCCAAGTTCATGTCCATTGAATCGGTGATGCCATCCAACCATCTCATTCTCTGTTGCCCCCTTCTCAGACTCAGTCTTTCCCAGCATCAGGGTCTTTTCCAATGAATCAGCTGTTCAAATCGGGTGGCCAAAGTGTTGGAGCTTCAACTTCAGCATCAGTCCTTCCAATGAGTATTCAGGGTTGATTTCCTTTAAGGTGGACTGGTTTGATCTCCTTGCTGTCCAAAGGACTGTCAAGAGTCTTCTCCAACACCTCAATTCAAAAGAGTTAATTCTTCAGTGCTCAGCCTTCTTTATGGTCCAGCTCTCACATCCATACACGACTCCTGGAAAGAACATAGCTTTGACTACACGGATCTTTGTCAGCAAAGTGAGGTCCTTGCTTTTTACTACACTGTCTAGGTTTGTCGTAGCTTTCCTGTCAAGAACCAATCGTCTTCTAACTCCAGGGCTGCAGTCACTGTCCGCAGTGATCCTAGAGCCCGAGACGAGGTGATCAGTCACCTCTTCCACCTCCCCTTCCTTCTATTTGCTGTGAAGGGATGGGGCTGGATACCATGGGCTTAGTTTTTTTTTAATGTTGAGTTTTAAGCCAACGTTTTCACTCTCCACTCACCCTCCTCCAGAGACTTTTTAGATCCTCTTTGCTTTCTGCCATGTGAGTGGTATCATTTGCATATTTGAGGTTGTTGATATTTCTCCCAGCAATCTTGATTCCAGCTTGTAACTCATCCAGCCTGGCATTTTGCATGACTCTACACATTCTAATCTTGTCAGCAATCTCTTCCTTTTGGAACTGTGCAGCAGAAAGAATGCAAAGTTACTGTTACTGCCTTGATCCTTATCACATAGCCTTGCCTGACTATATAACCTCTCCTTCCTCACCAGGGAGAGGGGCACAGTTCTTGGGGCTCTAGGCTGCTGTGTTCCCTCTTTGCCTGGAAAGTAATAAAGCCATTCTTTCCTTCTCCTTTCTAACTGTTTCTGTACTTCTGTTTAGCAGTGATGCACAGAAAGCCAAGATGTTAGCAAAGAACTCAGCAAGTTTTTCAACTTAATTTTTATAGCAATCATCTATAGTATAAATAAGTTAGCAATACATTTCATCATGAGATCATCTCATTTAATTACTCTACCAAAGATACAGCATCTCCTCTGAAGTATCTGTGTCAAATGATACATCATATTCTCTTAAACCAGAATCTGCCTTTGTGTTAGTTTCTCTGGGATCCAAATAACTTCATCCTGCCTGCAAAAGTGAAAATACTGAATTAATCTTCCCTTTGAAACCTCCAATTTTCACATGATGGATTACAGTTATTTTGGAGACTAGCTACAATTTTCTTATCAGCCAAGAAAAATATAGAATGTGTTATTGGTTTTCATGAAAGGACTGCAGCATGATTTTTATAAACCTGCAATTTCAACATCTATTAAAAACACTGGGGCTTAATTTAGACTTCTCTTGCCTTAGAATGCAAGCCATGAACCTTACAGAACTGTATTTACAAGCAGCCATTATTCATTAGAAGGTCTGTTGCTAATGCTGAAGCTCCAATACTTTGGCCACCTGCTGTGAAGAGATGATTCATTGGAAAAACCCCTGATGCTGGGAAAGATTGAGGGCAGGAGGAGAAGGGGGTGACAGAGAATGAGATGGTTGGATATTGTCACTGACTCAGTGAACTTGAGTTTCGGCAATCAATGGGAGATAGTGAAGGATGGGAGACTGGCGTGCTGCAGTCCGTGAGGTCACAAAGAGTCCAGAACTTAGTGACTGAAGAGCAAATTGTTTCACTTAGAAACTTCACAGATACCAAGCACAATGTTTGCAGATGAACAATAGAACCTTCCTCATAGCCTTATCAGGGAGTAGGTGTGGTCAGTAGCAATTAATTTCAGTTTGTTTTTTATGCTCAAAAAATAGTCAGGGTAAAAGACTGTTTTGAAGGAAAGCATAAATAGTAGATAACTAAAACAAAAATAAATAGTACATATGTTTTTATATCGATTATCTAAATTCACCTGACTTTAAGCATGTTACAGTATCAGACTTTTAGTTAAAACACAAAGTCAACATAAACCAAAGACCTCAGACTAGCCACTTACATGTGATTTAAATAACATAATTAAGAATCATTTCACAGCCCAAAAAGGGTAATTGAAAGACTGCTAAAACATTCTAATTCCAAACTGTGCCGTGTTAAATCCAATGCAAAAATAGCACCAAGCTATAATCCCAAATTTTCCTTATGTCAGTTCCCATTTTTTTTTCTTGCATTCATCCTGTAGAGAAGAAAATAAGAATTTCTAAGTTCTCACACCAATGATGTTAGTTATATGAGTTTTGGTGCAATTCTGAATATTGATACTGCCTCATATTTTCAGACAAGTCTTCTGAGTGCTCCCACTGTAAACTACCCATTCCTCATCATTCTGACCTGTAACTCTCATGTCACTGGGCTGTAATTTCTCAGAGCACTCAAAACTATCGGAAAGTGTAAAATTCATTTGATTATTGACGATTTTATTATCTGAACACCCTTCTCTAATGTCCCCATGAGAGTGAGGCTCTCAATGTATTCACTTCTGTATCTCTGGTTCCCAGGATGTGATGGTGTATATTGTTGTTTAGTCACTAAGTCGTGTCCGACTCTTTTGCGACCCTATGGACTGTAGCTCGCCAGGATTTTCTGTCCTTAGGATTTCCCAGGCAAGAATACTGGAGTGAGCTGTCATTTCCTCCTCCAGGGGATCTTGCCAACCTAGGGATTGAACCCACGCCTCCTGTATTGCAGGCAGATTCTTTACCACTGAGCCACCAGGGAAGCCCAATGGTATATGCTGTGCTGTGCTTAGTCGCCCAGTCGTGTCTGACTCTTTGTGACGCAGAAGGAAATGGCAACCCACTCCAGTACTCTTGCCTGGGAAATCCCATGGACGGAGAATCCTGGTAAGCTACAGTCTATGGGGTCACAAAGAGTCTGATACAACCAAATGACTTCCCTTTGGACTGTTGCCCACCAGGCTGCTTTGTCCATGGGGATTCTCCAGGCAAGAAGATTGGAGTGGGTTGCTGTGCCCTCCTCCCAATGTTATTTATTAAGTAGCTAATAATGATCTGGAATAAATCAATTATTGTTTTTTCCTTAAAAACATTTACAGTCCTGAACTTCTTCGTCAGGACTCAAAATGTTTACCTGTAAAATAATACCTTTAATCACAAAATAAAATTCTCTATCTAGTGGAAACTGTTGATTCATGTCAATTAGGGCACAGTGACCATGGGCCAAGCTCAGAAGTAACTGAGTTGGCTGTACTCCACAAACTTCTTCCTCACACATCAGTACCCTTAAAAATCAAATTGAATAAGAACACTGAATAATAAAAGTGGAATCCATCAAAAGAAATTGCTATGTTACTTTTATTAGGAGAAATCATCTAGAAAAGGGTGCTGTTTCTAAACATATGATGAATTTAAGTAAAGATGACTAATGACAATTAACAGCTGGCAACTCAAGAGTTATTTGATCTCAAAGATAAACATAGTACAGGAGCAGGTTTTCTGTAAATCTAATTCCAAGCAGTGACAACCTTTAGAGACCACATTAAAAAAAAAAAAATCCAAAAATTACTTAAAATTCAGATATGGCTTTAAAAGTGTCATAATATGTAAGACTTAATTTTTTTCCAGCAACCTATACCAGACACCTATCTTCTTAAAAGAGCAAAAGATATTGCTGATTTAGAAATAGAAAACATTGAGAATTATGTATTTTAGATGAAAGATTATATGACTAAATTTTTCTTGTTATACTTACTTTACTTTGCAGATGTCGATCATAAATCTGAGGTCAGAGTTTTGTTTTCTGGATCATTCTGTGTTGTTTTCCAAACACTGGAATTTTGTACAGAAAATGGGAAGTAGATGGCACTCTTGGACTTGCAATCGGATTCGGGAAATGCGGGAAGCCCGTGCAGGGTGGATTCAAGCAATTAACTCGGCAAGATCCGCGTCTCTCGCTTTGTTTACCAAAACTGTTTTTTTAACTATTTAATAGCTTCCACTACAGGCTGCTTCTCCCTCTTACAGTGTATTAAGAGACAAAAGTACTTTTTAACTATTGATAGTCCAACCTGCGCTTTTCACTTTTGCAGTGTATTAAGAAAATCATATTGCTGAATCATTCATACAGGAATTTTTTTTTACAAATATAGCAAAAGTATTAATAAAAGTATTTAAAATTAGGTGGAGAAATTTACAATGGGTCAGGTGTACATGTTTTTCAGTTCTGGGAAACATATGTATTGGCTTGGAGAGATCACATTTACAGAGAAAATACACTTTAGATGTGATTATCCAGGATTCCCACAATAAGAGAAAGCATTTATCCACTCAATAATCCTCAGTTTGTTCATAACACTCATTTTTTGATGCAGGCCATGTGTATTTAATTGCCTCTTTTGATTGAGATAACTGCATTTTTTATCCCATTTCTTCTCCTTACGTCAAAAACGCTGCCAAATCGTTAGCAGTCACGAGAAATTTCACCTTAATCTCCAAGTCTTTTGGTACCTGTGACCCACACATTCTCTCCTGAAAGGAAATCTAATCATTTTCTTCCTTTCTGCACAGGGAGGTTCTGTGTCCTGCCATATCACACGTCATATCACAGTCGTTTATGAGCATGTGTCATCCCCTCGCTAGATTCTCGAGAGCCACGGTCATGAAGCCTCAGTCTAGAGACCCCAGAACCAAAGCCAGCCACCTGTCCTTCTGGGTACTAGTTGAGAGCCTCCAACCAAAGGCCCGGCAAGGACCTCCTTGGAGAAGTGGAACAGTTTGCACAGCTTCCATCTTCAGCCCCCTTTCCCCCGACCTGTGATCCCATTCTCCTCTCCCCCAGCAGGTGAGCAGCCTCTATCTCACCCTGCCGTGTCACTTGGGCTGGTCCTCACTAGACAAGGTAAACATATGTGTGTGTGCCGAGTTGCTCAGTCGTGTCTGACTCTTGGGACCCATAGATTGTAGTCTGCCAGGCTCCTCTGTCCATAGGATTCTGCAGGCAAGAAGACTGGAGCGGGTAGCCTTTTCCTTCTTCAGAGGATTTTCTCGACCCAGGAATTGAACCCCTGTCTCCTGCATTGGCAGGCAGATTCTTTACAGACTGAACTACATTGCTTCTTGACCAAGGTAAATATATAATTTTCTGTTTAAAGGCTTGAGAATAGAAAGATTACTACTAAAATACACAGGCCTGAAACTTGCATTAACAAACTGAATGCCATTTAGCAGGATAACACTTAACCTGAGATTCACATATGAGATGAAGAGAAGTTATTGGTCCTTTATCATACAGCCTCAATTACCCACTATGTGCATGCATACTGAGCTCCTCAGGGAGATAGATTTCTATGAAATGATGGAAGATAGAAGCGATTGAATTTTGTGTTTAGTTTTCTCTTAACTGAGAAGAAGAACAGAATACAGAGATGAGGGCAGACTCTCTCTCCAAAGAGAAAATCTTCAGATTCTCCCACCGCTAATCTGTAGGAAAGAGTCAGGAGAACCCACTTCCGGAGGTCACAGTATCTCTACCTGCTAGAAAAAACAGCCCGACTGGAGATTTTACTGCCGAGACATCCACAGGAACCCTGTTCTGTAGGATGGGAACCCTTATTCCTCTCTTGGAGGATGGTTCAAGGGGCACTGTGAAAGAAGCAACGATTTATGGTGTGAATTTGGGTAAGTTAGAAAAACCTCATTAACTTCATAGAAATTAATACCTTCATTAAGATCAGTCTGAAGGTCAAATGAAATAATGTTCCCACTCACTCATTCTCTCATTTATTTGATAAAAAATTAATAACTAATTGATTACTAAGTGCTATTCACCATTCTAAGCATTAAGGATATTGTCTTTAAAAAAAAGAAAAAAACATTGGTATTAGTGTACTGGCTATTGAGTTACTAATGAATAGTTTCATTCTGTAAATAGCAGTGATTTATAGGCACACATTTGTTTCCCTAGAATGCTTACATTTCTTCTAGTATATACAAAGTATAAATTCATAATCTTTACTTCATAAACCCAGGACCACAGATTTAGTACAGGGGTAAATCCAAATTAAATCCTACACATATGAAAGAAAAGATAAATATTATTTTAGACATGGCCATTTTAAAGATATCTGGTTTTCAGTATTTTAGAAGCAACTTAAGATGATAAGAACATATTATTACTCAGTCTGGTTTTTAACTGCTTCCTCAGAGCTGGGAAAAAAGCAGCCATGCCTTTTATTACATATATATACTGAACTAAAACATGCCCTGTGCTTACTCAGTTCTGGATAGTACCAGGAGCAAGTGATATTTTTTACTTTTAAAAGAAGTCTTTCATATATTTATTTTTAATTATGAAAAGGATTTCAAACATGATAAAAGTACAGAGAGCAATAAAGCAATGTACTCACTACCCAGATTTTAAAATTGCTTTACCATATTTACTTTGGGATTATACATACACATTTATTATAAAATGTGTATATGTGAACAATAATATACTCCATTTTATAGATTTTTGAATATATAAAAATAAAATTTATATAAAGTATTACAAAAAGGATTAAAAATCTCTAGCTCACCATCAACCTGTCCCCTCATGAGGAAACCATGCACATCCTTCTCTTTATGATTTATAACCTTATAATATATTCACTATCTATAAATAACAAACACAATTCCTCTGTGTATTTCTAAGATTTACACCATAATACGATTTACCTTCCTTTTTTAACCTCAATGTTAGATTTTAAGATTTATCAATTCTGAATGGAATTAATTAAATTTCTTTCTACTGTATAAGAGCGCCATAGTAAGGTGTTCCTTGTATATACTGATAAACATTTATTTTTTCATTGGTTTTTGCTTTTTCAAAAAAGGCTAGAATGATCATGCTGGTCTTTTAAATAGATTTTAATTCTGTAAGTAGCATGGCAGGATCAAAACACAGACAGAGCTCAGCTTCACTAGAAATTGCCAGCTGCTCCTCTGAACAGTGCAAACATTTACATTCCTACAAGCCCAGTAGGAGAGGTTTCATTTCACCATGTTCTAGCTAAGACTTGACTTTATCAGAGTTTTAAGGTATGCCGATTATGTGAAAATGGTATTTTGTTGCTGTCATGACTTCCATTTCCCTAATAAACAGTAAGATCGGGTGTTTTTCATCTGTCTATTGGCTCTTGGGGTTCCCCTTCAGTGAACGCCTGTGTTTTTTATTGATTTCATAATTGACTCACTTTCTCTTGCTAGTTTATCTGTACTTTTCTAAGTTTTAAACTTTTACTGTTTACTTTCAGATTTTTAATGTTCTCTATGCTATGAGCAGGGATCTAAGCTTTTAACCACATATATAGCTGAATAGTAAACATCACTCTTATAAAACAATCCATCTTTTGTTGCAGGAAGGAGAACCCCTTCCAGAACCCGAAACTGGGCTCTTGTCTAACACTCAGAAATGAATCGCGAGGAGACACATGTGCTGACAAAGCAAGAGATTTTATTGGGAAAGGGCACCCGGGTGGAGAGCAGGAGGGGAAGGGAACCCAGGAGAACAGCTCTGCCACATGGCTCGCAGTCTCGGGTTTTATGGTGATGGGATTAGTTTCCGGGTTGTCTTTAGCGAATCATTCTGACTCAGAGTCCTTCCTGGTGGTGCACGCCTTATTCAGCCCAGATGGATGCCAGAGAGAAGGATTCTGGGAGGTGGTCGGACAGGTGGTGTCTCCTTTTGACCTCTCCTGACCTCTTCCGGTTGGTGGAGGCTTCTCAGTTCCGGGTTCCTTACCCGGACCTCCTGTCGTAAAACAACTCATGCAAGTGGTTACTGCGGTGCCTGGCCAGGGTGGGCGGTCCCAGTCAGTGTGCTTCCCCTAACATTTTCACTTTTCCATTGCTTTTTATACTGCTATCTCTATTACATTAAAAAATTCCTATATATATTCAAAAGTATTTTCTAGCCCTCATCCTTGTTTATGTGGGGCTTCCTTCTTCGTTCTTTTCCAAGATTGTTTATGCTCGAATTCAGGTTCCCAGCCTTTTCATGTGAATTTTTAGGATCTGAATGTTAATTTTCACGACGACAACAAAAACAGCTGGCGTTTTTATAGGGGTTTGATTTGCCTTATTAACAAGACTGGGCCATTCAATCCATGAACACACAACAGCTTTTCATGTATTTAGGCCTATTTAATTTCTTTCAACAAGGTTTTGCAATTTTCAATGGAAAATCTTGCGTTTACTCTGTTAAATTTATTTTCAAGTATTGATATGTGATTCCTTTTAATAGCATTGTAAATTTAATCATTTCCTTAATTTTATTTTTGGATTTCTGATTGCTATTTTATAGAAATACAATTGATTTTTTAATGTGGATCTCGTGTCATGCTGCTTTGCTTAATTCTCTTATTAATTCTAACAGACTTGTGGGGTAGATTCACTGGTATTTTCTAGATCCAAAATCGTGGCATGTCATCTGCAAGTAGAGAAACTCTGTTCTTTCCAGTCCATAGCCTTTATTTTTTCTTGTACCGACAACACCCTTTCAGTATATTGTTGAGAGAGATAAGACAGCGAACATCCTAGTCTTACTCCTGATTTGGTGGAAAACATCTGGTCTTTCACATATGATATTAGCTATAATTTTTGTGGGTTTTTTTTTTCATTTATGACACTCATCAGTTTGACAAAGTTCTCTTCTAAGCCTCGTTTGCTGCCTGCTTTTACTATGAAAGGTGTTTGTCTTTCACAAATGCTTTTTTCTGCAGCTTTTGAGATGATCATGTTTCTCTTCTTTTTTCTAATGATTAAATATGCTGCATCATTTGATAATTAATTTGAACATCGCTCATGGGTCACATTTTTTGTTTTCAATTTTAAAAGGTATATTCCACTCCAATAGGGCAGCCTATACCTGGGGCAAATTACAAGCTTCTTTCTACTTTTCAAGGCTGGTTAAAACATTTTTTTCCTGTTTCGTTTTCACTAAAGAGGGAACATCTCAAGGTCCTAGTCTTGTGGTTTTACTTAGGATTTTTTAATCTATTTATAAGGCTTAATTAAAAGTCCAAGGCTCCATGTGGAGTCAGAACCTCTGCTGCAAATTTCTAGGCTTTACATCTGGTCTTGTTGTCCCCACTTCCCATTTTCAGAGCTTTCAAAATCATCAGTGTTAGTCTCTTGACTTGGCATAGAGGGTCTTATCTATTTCTAGTACTCAAATTTTCTTTCTTTAAACCTCATCTGTATATTTTAAGTGTTCTTATATTTTATTCAACATTTTATTATTTCTAATGGAAAGGATCCATTTTGGCTCTGTCCTATGTTTTGCTGGAGACATTGATATTTATTATCTCACATTCTAGTGAATATCAGCAACAGTAACAAAAAAACTAAATCATTGATTCTTTAAATAGCAATATTTGTTATTAATAAATAGCAATTATTCAGTTCAGTTGCTCAGTCGTGTCCGACTCTTGGCAACTCCATGAACCACAAGCACGCCAGGCTTCCCTGTCCATCACCAGTTCCCAGAGTCCACCCAAACCCATGTTCATCCAGTTGGTAATGCCATCCAACCATCACATCCTCTGTCATCCCCTTCTCCTCCTGCCTTCAATCTTTCCCAGCATCAGGGTGTTTTCAAATGAGTCAGCTCTTTGCAGCAGGTGGCCAAAGAATTGGAGTTTCAGCTTCAGCATCAGTCCTTCCAATGAACACCCAGGACTGATTTCCTTTAGAATGGACTGGTTGGATCTCCTTGCAGTCCAAGGGACTCTCAAGAGTCTTCTCCAACACCACAGTTCAAAAGCATCAATTCTTCGGCGCTCAGCTTTCTTTATAGTCCAACTCTTACATCCATACATGATCACAGGAAAAACCATAGCCTTGACTAGACGGACCATTGTTGGCAAAGTAATGTCTCTGCTTTTGAATATGCTATCTAGGTTGGTCATAACTTTCCTTCCAAGGAGTAAGCGTCTTTTAATTTCATGGCTGCAATCACCATCTGCAGTGATTTTGGAGCCCCCCAAAATAAAGTCTGACACTGTTTCCATTGTTTCCCCATCTATTTGCCATGAAGTGATGGAACCAGATGCCATGATCTTCGTTTTCTGAATGTTGAGCTTTAAGGCAACTTTTTCACTCTCCACTTTCACTTTCATCAAGAGGCTCTTTGGTTCTTCTTGACTTTCTGCCATAAGGGTGGTGTCATCTGCATATCTGAGGTTATTGATATTTCTCCTGGCAATCTTGATTCCAGCTTGTGCTTCCTCCAACCCAGCGTTTCTCATGATATACGCTGCATCTAAGTTAAATAAGCAGGTTGACAATATGCAGCCTTGACATATTCCTTTTCCTATTTGGATCCAGTCTGTTGTTCCATGTCCATTTCTAACTCTTGCTTCCTGACCTGCATACAGGTTTCTCAAGAGGCAGGTCAGGTGGTCTGGTATTCCCATCTCTTTCAGAATTTCCACAGTTTATTGTGATCCACACAGTCAAAGGCTTTGGCATAGTCAATAAAGCAGAAATAGATGTTTTTCTGGAACTCTCTTGGTTTTTCCATGATCCAGCGGATGTTGGCAACTTGATCTCTGGTTCCTCTGCCTTTTCTAAAACCAGGTTGAACATCTGGAAATTCATGGTTCAGGTATTGCTGAAGCCTGGCTTAGAGAATTCTAAGCACTACTTTACTAGCGTTTGAGATGTGCAATTGTGCGGTAGTTTGAGCATTCTTTGGCATTGCCTTTCTTTGGGATTGGAATGAAAACTGACGTTTTCCAGTCCTGGAAAATATATTATATTATATTATAGTTATAATATAATAACTAATAATAATTAGTTATTAGCAAATAGTTATATTTGCTATAGTTATAGTTAATAGTAAAAATCATACAATGTAACATGAGATCTTCACCTTATATATTAGAATTCTTTTTTATTAGAAGCCAAGAAACACAATCCAGTAAAGAAAAATGCAAATTTGAATACTTTTCTATGACTCAAATGGGTAGTATGTGAGGATTTATTTTTTCATCCAAAGTAAACCATTCTACTAAATTGATACAAAATAATCATTATATTTTAATATATGCCTATAAGTATGATATTCAAGGGCAAGAAGATAGAGGGACAATGGAAAGATTCCACAAATCTTAGGAAAGAGGAATGTCATGCAAGTGCTACCAAACTTCACCGGGTAGTGACGCACACCCCAGACATTATCACGCTTGTTCACGTCATTTCTCAGTCTTTTCTGTATGATTCTCTAGAGGAAAGAAAAGCAAAGCCTGAAGTCTTGCCCCCTCTTGGAACTCTTTCAGGATCTTCCCTGGGTATATACCAGATGTAGGAGAGCTAAAGACCGCAGAGAAATAAAAGGTACTTCTTCCTCTTGAGCTTCCCAGGTGACTCAGCGGTAATGAATCTGCCTGTCAATGCAGAAGATGTGGGTTTGATCCTTGGGTTGGGAAAGTCCTCTGGAGAAGGAAATGGCAACCCACTCTAGTATTCTTGCCTGGAAAATCCCATGGACAGAGGAGGGTGGCAGGCTACAGTCCATGGGGTCACAAAAGAGTTGGACATGACTTAGTTACTAAACAACAACTTCCTCATGAAGAGTTGGAGTTCTCTAGACAGGAAATTAATTGTTTCTCTAAAAAAGTCATGGAAGTTCATTATAACTGTACTTTTAATAGAAAAAGCCTTGAAAAATGCCTGGCACAGTGCAGGAATTCAATTTCCTACCTTTATTTTCCCTAGTTATAGTAATTATCATTATATGCTAAGTCTTTGCACATCAGTTAGGTATGGAACAGGAGAAATGGCCTGTGGCAATTGGCTAAGGTTCATTGCCACAGGGATAATGTGGATACCTTCTGTAGTGATATTACTGATGCACAGACACTGTGTCTCGTTTCCCATCACTACTTGGAGGAATGTATCTTCCACCTGCCCTTGTTGTTCTTGCTCATTCACCCAGTCATGTCTGACTCTTTGTGACCCCACGGACTGTAGCACTCCAGCCTTCCTTGTCCTTCACCATCTCCTGCAGCTCGCTCAAACTCATGTCCACTGAGACACGAATCCATTCACATGCCCTAGGCTTTTCGTTTACAGGGCTTCAAAGCCCTGTAAGAGTGGGGTCATTTTCCTTCACTTTGAAGATAAGGCTCAAAGATGAACCTATTCGTGTAAGTAAGAGTTGGAGCTTGGATTAAAATCATGCTTTGCTTATTTTCAAAGCATTATAATGTCCACATTCTTAAAGGGGAACACATTGCTAATGTTCTTTGTGTAGCAGTGATGTCTTGGGAAAGAAATGGTTGTATTCATGAGTGCGTGGTCAGGGTTCTCACATGCATGGAGTCACACACTCTTTCTTTTAAGCCATTGTGAATGCCTGGGATGTTTCCCTTCACAGGAGGTACACCTGCAAAAGTTTAAATAAGAAATTGATGACTCTTTGAGAGGGTCAGTAATAACAAAAATGCTTTGCCTCTCTAGACTTAACAAATATTTTTTAATATATACATAAGGAAAACAGCTGGATGCTTACAGGACCTAAAAGTCCATGAAGTGAGTGAGTAGGCCTGTGCTAAGACTAATCATTTTATCTCGATGGCTAATGGCTTATATGAGTAGATAGACTCATAAATAAGGCGTATCACCCTCTGGTAATGCGCTGGGTAAAGCAGCAGGATGAGATGTAGCAGAAACAATTTTCTCACTCTAATGTGGTGAGACTGATGATGCTAAGATTGAATTTCAGGGAACACCGTGTGATGAGAACTCACAAAACCACATCCAAAGGCAATAAATATATAGCATTTACACGATTCCAAGAAATGGGGTTTATGAGTTAATAGTGCAGAGCATAAGGGTATTCTTCTATCCCCAAAACATGCCCATGCTGACCGCTTGCTGACATTTCTGTCTCCTAGTAAGAATCTTGATTTCTGAAACAATGTGTGTGATATAGGTAACATTATTTGAAATGTACTCTGTATTTCTGGTTACATGATTTCTTGGTTGCTTTATGTCAGTGATAAACTGGCCTTTAGTTCATTTCAATTGAAGGGCCCATAGTGGAAACCTCAAGAATAGAATCACTTTGCTTATTTCCTATTCACTTACAAGAATGTTCAGTTCAATCAAAGGGTGATACTGAATATTGAAGAAGGGGAGACTGGTGTTTTCCTTTGTTAGAGACATTTGTGTCATTTATGGGCTTCATCCTATGAATCAACTTTCTGACTCTCAGTAATCTGAAGATATAACAATGGACAATTGTGAGTCTTATTATTGATGATGCAATCGATTATTTTTTACCTTCTGTCTTTAAACAAAGAAATTTCTGATTTCATGGTAGCAAATCACCAACCACTTTTCTCTTATAAGCACTGAATTTTTTTCTACTAGGCAACAGAGCTTTTCTTCTTTTAGTTGCCTGGATTCTACATGTTAACCACTTAATGTTTTTGGATTCCAGAAGGATAAGTCAAAAAAGCATGTTTGTATAGATCAGGATTTTCTCTGTTCTTGTGAGATAGTTAAATTCCTCTACTGAAAAACATTTGTTGGCTTCTCAGAAAATTTATAAAGACTAAAGTTTAGAAAATATAAATATAGCTTATAATCTTAAGATAGGAATGAGAAAAGATTTCATTCATCTGGATAGATATTTTCTTTTCCTCCATTTACTGCTCACTAGGCTTTCTTGTCACTCAGTTGTGTCCGACTCTTTGCAATGCTATGGATTACAGGATCCCCAGCTCATGCCTGAAACCAAATCTTGTATATCTGAGGTTTATTTAAACAAATTTAAGCTTCAAGTGTCTTTCCTGCTGCTAGTTCCAAATTCATACATTTCCCTACAGGGATAATATTGGTGATAATCAGGGCTTATATTCAATCAGTTCTAAAATATCATATGGGTTATGAAAACACTGAAATAATAGTAGAAGCCCTACATCCATAAGATCCTCCACTATATAGCCCCACCTTCTGCCAGGGACCTTGAACACATTTGGGGCTGGAAATATTGAGAGGTTAAAATTGAGATTCCTGCCAACTGAGAACAGTATGACATTGAAACAGATTGAAATTTGGAGGGTAGACGAGAGGAAACCTCAAGAGTCAATTAATTCAAGACGTATTTTGTGATAATTTATAGTCTCTTTTTGTAGCTAACTTTAAAAAGACAAATACTGCGTGGTCTCATTTTAGATATGGAATCTAAAATGCAGTAGTCTCCCCTTAACCACAAAGAATTCCTTCCAAGACCCCCATTGTATATCTGAAACCATAGATAGTACTGAACCCTATATATGTTATGTTTTTCTTTATACATGCATACCTATGATAAAGTTTAATTTATAAATTAGGTAAAATAAGACAATATCCGACTTGCCAGCATCACTACTCTGGCTTTTAGGGGCCAATATTAAGTAAAATAAGGGTTACTTGTACAAAAAGACTGATACATCAACAGTCAATCTGATAACAAGCATTTAAGAGCCTGGAGACATCAGACAAAGGGGAGAGTCACACCAAGGGATGGAGCTGGTCAGCGCAAGATTTCATCACACTACTCAGAATGGTATGCAATACAAAACTTGGGAATCATTTGTTCCTGGAATCTTCCATTTAATATCATCACATCACGGTTCATTGAGAGTCACTGAAACTGCAGACAGAGTGAGCTCAGACAAGCGAGGACTGCATGCCTAGCCACTTCAGTCGTGTCAGACTCTTCATGACTCTATAGACTGTAGCCCGCCAGGCTCCTCTATCCACGGAATTTTTCAGGTAGGAATACTAGAGTGGGTTGCCATTTCCTTCTCCAAGGATCTTCCTGACCCAGGGATGGAATCTGGGTCTTCTGCACCTCCTGCATTGGCAGACCGATTCTTTACCACTAAGCCATGTGGGAAGCCCAAGGGGGCCCTGGTGTAGACAAACTCATAAAAGCAGAGAGTGGAATAGTGGTTCCCAAAGACTCGCAGGAAAGAGGGACACTGCTCAAAGGGAAAGAGGTTAGTTATTGAAGGTGAGTTCTTGAGATCTAATATACAGCCTGGTAGCCCGGTATCTATCATTAATACTAGATTGTCACACATGAAAAGGAAATGGTAACTATATAGAGTTGATGGATGTAATAATCAGCCTGATTGTGGTGATCATTTAACAATGTATACATATCAAAACATCAAGTCACACATCTTAAACATATATGATGTTTGTATGTCTGTTATAACCTCCATAAATCTGTCTTTTAAGAAAAAGCCTGTGGTGGAAGCAATGCTGCCCAATCATTTTCACAGGGTCCATTGAATGATATACCAAAACCAAGGTAGCTAGTATCAGTCTGGGTCCAATCAGGAGACAGAAGCCATGTAGTGATTTAAATATTACAGAGAAGTTAAATATAAAGAATTATTAAACCATGATTTAAGAGTGGGGCTTCCTTGGTGGCTCACATAGTAAAAAATCTGCCAGCAGTGCAGGAGACCTGGGTTCAATCCCTGGGTCAGGAAGATCTCCTGGAGAAGGGAACAGCTACCCACACCAATATTATTGCCTGGAGAATTCCATGGACAGGGGAGCCTCGTGGAATGCATTTCATGGGGTCGCAAAGAGTCGGATATGACTGAGCAATTAACACTTTAAGAGTAACTATTAAATGTAAGAGAATTCTGTATGGCATGCAGGGACTAAGGGCACACACTCCAGGAAGGGAAATCTTGAAAGGAGACCCTCATCCCGGTGTTAGGAATTACACGTCATTGGAAAAAGTGTGGTCACAACCCACTGGATGATAGAAGTTTATGAACTGGCTTGCCCCCGAGTTGGTCTGCAGAGAGCACGCTTTGGGGATATACGTGAGCCTCAATTCATGGCTCTGTAAAGAAAATGAGATGCCAGATAACTATGTCTTTTGCAGTTTGGAAATCAGTGTTATATTACTTTAATGGAAAAAATTGGGAAGCATTCTTCCTTTAAGATCTAAAACAGTAAATGTATAGAAAAGACAGTCTCACAACAAGGTCCCACTGTATAGCACAGAGAATTATATTCAGTGTTCTGTGATAAACCATAATGGAAAAGAATATGAAAAAGCATGTGTATATATACACATATTCGTTCACACATGACTGAATACATGTGTGTATGTGCATGTGTGTGCATCATGTGTACATGCACACATGTATGGAACTGAATGACTTTGCGGTGAAACAGAAATTAACACATCATTGTAAATCAACTATACTTTAATAAAATAAATTTAAAAAAAGAAAAGATAGAGTCTTATAGGTCTGTGTAAACTTAAATACAGAACTTTGTAAGTCCAGATTACAAAGTCATTTAAAATGGAGAAAGTAGTCTACTCTGATAATGTTTGACTTAATTCTATTTTGGTAAATTTAGCCATATTTGAAGAGTGCAGAATAGTAATTCCACCAAGATATTCTCGTTGATATTAATTAATATGTTAGATAATCTATATTTTGGTAAATATATTTTTTAAACTAAAACTTGAATTCAGACTTGCTGTCTTTTTCTCTTAATTACCCTCACTGAGGGATGTGTACTGTAATGGTGTTTTCAAAGACAGCAATTTCACTTACTTACTGTATAGCATTTTTACTATTAGGTATCATTCATGGTTTTGATGTGATTTCCTTACACTTATTTTACTTTTCACTAGTTTTTAATTGGATATTAATTCCCTGATTTTCCTGATTTAGTAACAGCATTTAAATCTATGAATTGCATATAGGACATTGAAACAGCTTAGTGTGAGAGGAATGAGTAATGCTATTGAGAGCAACATGGCTGAACCTACAGATTATCACACCAAGCAAAGAGAGTCAGAGAGACAAGCACCGTGTGATACCACTTATACGTGGATTATGACACCAAGCAAAGAGAGTCGGAGAGACAAGCACCGTATGATACCACTTATACGTGGATTATCACACCAACAAAGAGAGTCAGAGAGAGACAAGCACCGTATGATACCACTTATACGTGGGTTATCACACCAAGCAAAGAGAGTCAGAGAGAGACAAGCACCGTATGATACCACTTATACGTGGATTATCACACCAAGCAAAGAGAGTCAGAGAGAGACAAGCACCGTATGATACCACTTATACGTGGGTTATCACACCAAGAAAAGAGAGTCAGAGAGAGACAAGCACCGTATGATACCACTTATACGTGGATTATCACACCAAGCAAAGAGAGTCAGAGAGAGACAAGCACCGTATGATACCACTTATACGTGGGCTCTAAAACACGACACAAATGAGCATACCTGTGAAATACAGACTCACACACATAGAGAAGAGACGGTTGCCAAGGTGGGGGATGGAGGAGGGAAGAACTGGGAGTTTGGAAACAGCAGATGCAAACCATCATACGCAGAACGGGTAAGCAAGGCCTTCCTGCGTAGCGCAGGGAAATGTATTCAGTGTCCTGTGATGAACCAGAATGAAAAAGAATATATATATATATGTGTGTATATATATATATATATACACACATACATATATGGATGTTGGCAATTTGATCTCTGGATCCTCTGGCCTTTTCTAAATTCAGCTTGAACATCCAGAAGTTCATGGTTCACGTACTGTTGAAGCCTGGCTTGGAGAATTTTGGGCATTACAACATTGCTTTAAATATATAAAATTCAACAAAGGATTTTTAAAAGAAATGCTATTGTATTACATGATGGATTAGTCTGCAAAGATTACAAATAATACTGTAAATCTATAATTGTTAATATGGGAAAACATTCTACAACATATACCTATACAAAACAATGGCAAGTTGCAAGGCAGTAGTAGATGGAGTAGTATTCTATTTTTTAAAATAAACTTTTTAGACCAAGTTTGGATTTACAGAAAAATAACAAGCATAGTACAAAGAGTTCCCATATATCCCAAATCCAGTTTCTTCTCATTAATCTCTTACACTGCAACTATGCCTCATGGTAACTTTCTGTAGCACTGTATTTGAGGAATGTTTGTTGGTAAACACTCAAATATCTGGATTTTGTTACATGGCACTAATAACATTTATCTTTTAACAGGTATGTTTTATTTTTTTACACTTAAATTTTAAAAGAATATATTTGGTCTTATTCCTCTTGTTTAATTGTTTTATGCAATATTTGTATTTCATGGGACCTTGTTTTCTATCCTTTCTGTCTTTTACTGTATGAACTGTCTTTCTTTACTGTTTTTACTTTGTTTTTTACTGTATGAATTGGTTTTAAGAAAAAGACTATCAGATAACACTGAGCTTTTCGTCTCCCCGCAGCTATTGCGGTGTCTCTATCTGCACCCGTATCTACCGCCTCTGCGTCTCTGTCTGTATTTGCATTTTGTCTCTATCTTCATTCAATCTCTGAGTGTTGTGCTTGCTGTTGTGTCATTGTTTTTATGAAAATAATAAAAGTAATACATTATCTGAGTCTTTGCATAACAAAAAATGTCTTCACACTACATTACATAATAACCCAGCTTGATGCACGAGAGATGTCTGTCACAATATGTCCTGTGAAAACCTGCTTCTTTGTGTTTGTTACTTGTGGAACTCGACAGTTCAAGAAGCCTGTCGTTTCTTCCTTTGCAACTAGTTTGTGTTTGTGTGTGCCTGTGTGTTTGTGCGTGCGTTTTCTTTCTAGCAGTTCCTTTTTTATCCTCAAAATTAAAAAAAAAAATTCTCCTACATACCTTTAGGAGCCAGTCTTTGAATATTCCAGATAGAAAAATAAACACATTGAAAGACTGGCTCCTAAATGTATGTAGGAGAATTTTTTTTTTAATTGTTTTCCTCTAAATGGCAGACTCATTCTGTTCATTGGTAATAAAATGTCTGCCAAATACCCAAGTCTAAAAGAACCACAGATTGTCAGTCATTCTTTCAAGTGAAAACAGTGTTAGACCAAAAAAAGACGCTAGTCCAGCTCACCATTCAGTTGAACGGGTGCTTTTCCTTAGGGCAAACTTGGTAGTTTGCTACCCAGCAGAACTGCTTTGTGTGTGTGTCCTATTGCATTACATAGACTATTTCTCCCAGGCAACAAAGTGGTCAAGAGCCCACTTGCCACTGCAGGAGAAGCAAGGTACAGGGGTTCCATCCCTGGGTCGTGAAGATCCCCTAGAGCAGTGTTCTTGCCTGGAAAAGTCCATGGACAGATGCGCCTGGGGACCCACAGTCCGTGGAGTCACAGAGTCACATGACTGAGGGACTGAGCGCACCATGACATTCAAAGACCAAAATTTGTTAAGGCAAATAATTTTCACTGCTTCCTCCCACACATTCCTAAGCAAAACTAGGATTTGTTTGTTTCTTTTGTTCTGCTTCGGGCTTTTGTGAAGCTGTGTGCGTGCGTTGGGGTTGGTCTTCATGTCTAGTAGGCCCGCTCGGCGTAACTCGATTTGTGCTGAGGAATCACTAATGTTATTCTTATTTGTCTTTGTACCATCGGTGCAAATGTGAACACAGTGAAAAAGATAAATAACTCACTAGTTTTATTATAAAAATGGGGCTG